>NC_037674.1:19050422-19077385 GCF_003255815.1 Theropithecus gelada
TGGGCCGGGGGCGAGGGCGCGGGGAACTGTTGGGCCTACGCAGCGCCCGCGCCCTTCATTCCTGTGGGCCCCTGCTGCGGCGGGCACATTTCTCATTATCGGGGGCTGGAGGCGCCTCGCCGAGAGCGGGGGAGTCGGTGCTGATCCGGAGAAGGAAAACCCGAAGGCTGCGCTCACGCAGGGCCTCATCCTCACCCTAGTGCTCTTGCGGCACTTCCTATTTGCAGAGGGTTTAGCCACCCCTTCCCCCAGTTCAGTGTGTAGCTATATCGTTTCTGCGTGAGTCAGTATTAACGTTCCTCCAGTCTACAGACTAGACATCCCAAAGCCTTGTAGTGGAAGCGGACGTTTCACCAAATGCACAAGTCCTGGATCCCTAGGGTATTTACTTTCCTCTTACCCCACACTGCACAGCCATTGGTTTCTAGCCAAGGTCACTGAGTGGCTGCAGAATGGTCATAACTACTTTCTTGAGTCAGGTAATTTGTCCGTCACATGGTGTACAATTTCTCCCTTCAGCTGATCACTTACATCTCAGTCCCGGCAGACACCTCTGTCCAAAAGAAAAGAGTAGGTGAACAAGAATAATTCCATCAGAATCTGTTCATATTGTCCGTTTTAATTAGAATTTCTTTAAAATGTCAGGACTCCAATGAGAAAGTAACCAATATTGATTAAATACTCCACTTTAGGGTGACTTAAATGAACACGGGTGTAAATTCCTTAGATAGAACTAACTCGAAATAAAAATATGTTGAGGAGAAGGAAGAGCAAATAAGATTTCTGGCCCAGTCAGCTTGAGTGGTTTTCCTTGTTTTGTGTGTGTGTGGTTTTTTTTTCTTTTTTAAACCTCCAGATCATTATCATAGTAAACAGTGATTCCTTTATCCTTGGGATAGCTCTATATATTCAATATATATAATTACACTACTTAATTTTTCCCCTCCTGGGGACCCCTGGTTTAAAACTATCCATGTTCAGAAATGTCAGTAAATGTTGTATATAACTTTTATTTGCTTCAGACTCGGAACTTCACTTCTTAGCCTCATCCAACTTGCTGAGGGTTACACGGAAAAAGTCCTGTAGTAAAGACCACCTGAATCAGAATGATGTGTTAGAGATGGCAAATTTTTGTGTTCAGCTTGGATAGATTTTGTGTCCAGGGCATTTCTGGGGCTAACTGGCAGTACAGATTACATATATAGATAATTCTGATACATCTCTGGAACTCATGTTCTCTCTTAGGAACAACTCTTCCCAATTATATAATCATGCTGTTAGCTTTGAGGGGGTGTCACTAAGTTTGTCAGGTCTGAGTGATGCTTTTTACTACAGGGGTCATGCAACAATTTAAAGTAGGAATTAGGCCGGGCGCGGTGGCTCACGCCTGTAATCCCAGTACTTTGGGAGGCTGAGGCGGGCGAATCACGAGGTCAGGAGATCAAGACCATACTGGCGAACACGGTGAAACCCCATCTCTACTAAAAATACAAAAAAAATTAGCCGGGCGTGGTGGCGGGCGCCTGTAGTCCCAGCTTCTAGGGAGGCTGAGGCAGGAGAATGGCGTGAACCCAGGAGGCAGCGGAGCTTGCAGTGAGCCGAGATCTCGCCACTGCACTCCAGCCTGGGCGACAGAGCGAGACTCCGTCTCAAAAAAAAAAAATAAATAAAATAATAAAGTAGGAATTGTTGGAGAATAGCGGGCCACTAGAATATTAGTTTAAAAAAGGAATTTTGGGGCCAGGCACGGTGGCTCCCGCCTGTAATCCCAGCACTTTGGAAGGTCAAGGCGGGCGGATCACCTGAGGTTGGGAGTTTGAGATCAGCCTGACCATCATGGAGAAACCCCGTCTTTATTAAAAATACAAAATTAGCCGGGCATAGTGGCACATGCCTGTAATCCCAGCTACTCAGGAGGCTGAGGCAGGAGAATAGCTTGAACCCAGGAGGCAGAGGCTGCAGTGAGCCAAGATCATACCATTGTACTCCAGCCTGGGCAATAAGAGTGACACTCTGTCTCAAAAAAACAAAAACAAAAACCAATTTTTTGTTTGAATTGCAGGGGGTCTTTCCTACTTGAAGTTGTTGCACGTGCTACCCTAAAAACTACATATCCCATCAGGCACTGACTATCCCAAGAATTGGGTAGATCTCTGCTGTGGTGTCTGCTTTTAATTGGTTTAAAAGAAAAAGTCATCCTCCGCGATGTCAGCAAGGAAGATGAGTTTTCTGAATGAGCAATTTGGAGTTAAAGAAGTCTCCTGTTGATGTCTTTATTTCTTCACATTCCACTATGGTTTTTTTGTTTTTGTTTTTGAGATGGAGTCTCACTTTGTTGCCCAGGCTAGAGTGCAATGGCCCCATCTCGACTCTCTACAACCTCTGCCTCTTGGGTTCAAGTGATTCTCCTGCCTCAGCCTCCCGAGTCGCTGAGATTACAGGTGCCCAGCTAATTTTTTTGTATTTTTAGTAGAGATGGGGTTTCACCATTTGGGCCAGACTTGTCTTGAACTCCTGACCTCAGGTAGTCCACCTGCCTCGGCCTCCCAAAGAGCTGGGATTACAGGAGTGAGCCACTGCACCCGGCCTTTTTTTAAATTTTATTTAAGACAGAGTCTTGCTCTGTTGCCCAGGCGGGAATGCAGTGGCATGATCTGGGCTCACTGCAACCTCCACCTCCCAGGTTCAAGCGATTCTCCTGCCTCAGCCTCCTAAGTAGCTGGGATTACAGACACACACCACCAAGCCCAGCTAATTTTTGGATTTTAGTAGAGACAGGGTTTCACCATGTTAGGCTGGTGGCAAACTCCTGACCTCAGGTGATCCACCCTCCTCGGCCTCCCAAAGTGCTGGGATTATAGACATGCGCCACCTAGCCCAGCCTCGGTATTTTTATTTATTAACATTTCAGCTGGAAATGTTTTCTGACTGCTATATTCCTTTGTACAGTTCAGGAGTACTATCTTACAAGAAACAGTTAAAGAATCTTTAGTAAGAGTAAAATGGGCTGGGCTCCATGGCTCACACCTGTAATCCCAGCACTTTGGGAGGCCGAGTCGGGCGGATCATGAGGTCGAGAGATCAAGACCATCCTGGCTAACACGGTGAAACCCTGTCTCTACTAAAAATATAAAAAATTACCTGGGCATGGTGGTGGGCACCTATAGTCCCAGGTACTCAGGAGGCTGAGGCAGAAGAATGTCATGAACCTGGGAGACAGAGGTTGCAGTGAGCTGAGATCGCACCACTGCACTCCAGCCTGGGCGACAGAGCGAGACTCCGTCTCAAAAAAAAAAAAAGAGTAAAATGGGGTCTGGCCCTGTGGTGCATGAAAAGAGATGGGCAAAGTCAATGTTATTCCTGCCAGATATACCCCAACTGGCCAAGGAAGCATGGGGAGTCCCTGAGAACCATCAGGAGAGTCCGTGGCTTTTGGAGTGTGGGGTATCCAAGACTCTTAGGAGACAGAACTCTTTAGAGGCCTTAGGGGAGTCTGTTTCTCTCACCTTCAGATTTCCTAAAACATCTACCTGCGAGGGCCTCAAGGTGAATCAAATCACCTCTCATGCTACCTATGGAGAGCTTGCAATGTCCCATGGAAAAATAAACAGAATCCCAGTAGGGTAAGCACCAACATTGTTCTCACACTTTCTAGGGGAAAAAAACAAGGATCCAGAGGTAAGGGGTGAAACTGCGGATCTAACATGAGATAGGGAGGTCAGGGAACTGGGAAGAAACAGCAGATTTCGGGTATCATGAATAAGAGAACCAGATTAAGGAGAAGGACATGGAATCTGAGAAGGGGTTCATGCAAATTTAGGATGTCGGTAGAAAGGCTAGAATACTTGGATGCAAACTGGAGGGCATGCAATACACATGAAGCTCAGCCCAGGAAAACCACATGCATGAACAGGATGGGGATGGAAGTTCTTTCTTGATAGTTTCCATCACATCAAAGCTTCACCCTTCTGATCTACTGGAAAACCCCAGACTTGCTAGGATCTTTGTACTTCATCAGAAAAATGAGGCAAATGCCCTAGAAAAAAGAAAAAGCACTGATTTTCTGCTCGAAACTCAAGAATTCCAATGTAGGTCTATCAGTATGGGTAGGGCCAAGGGTAAACATAAACATGTAACCCTAATACTAGGCACTGGTGATGGAAAAAATGTCCCCAATGGAGGATCAAGAAAAACACTTTCTCAGTCCCCAATCTTTCCTATGCCTCCTCAACATCTCCTTAAAGGGACTAAGGATATGCAGGACAACAATGTCTATGCAAGACAGCTTCCCATTCACCAGTGACTAAAGCCCATAACTCAAAAGGGTTATAACCTGACCATCTTCTAAGCTCTGTCCTTTGTTTGCCCCAAGGATACAATTGAGGCTTCTGTGCCTCAATTTCCCCCATGATCTTGTGGCAGGAGGGCAGGAAAGTTACTGCCTCTAGGTCCTCAGAGTGGCTAGAAAAACATTTGGATTTGAAGATAGTGGCAGTAGAGGGTTAGAGTGATAAGAACAGATTCCAAGGCAAGAGATTACTCCTGTATTGAACAGAATTGGGGAATGAGTAACATTAGCGGGTGGTGAGAAAGGAGAACAGGAAGGGATGAGCAGCCAATGCTACAGCTACCAGGCAGTCCGGCCCCAATCCCATCCAAGCCACTAAATGCAAGTTACATAACCTCAGGGCAAACAGGAGAAAGAAACAGGTGGGCTCTCCTGCCAGAAGTGCAATAAGCAAAGCAGTCAGTCCCAGCCAGGGTAGTGGCAGCAGCCAGCTTGGTGGCAGGGGGTACCGTAGAGGCACTCGGGATCATCCTGGCCTGAGCGCAGCCAGTTCCGGAAGAGGCGCAGGTGGTAGGAGCACTGGTGCAGGTGATGCGCCAGCATGGCATCCAAGGAGACTGGCCGGCCCCCTGTACAGTCAGAGGAAAAACTGCGCAGCAACCGGACCACAGGGTGCTGGTCATCCAGCAGCTCTGGAGGGGGTGAGGGGACCACGGCAGGAAGCACAAAGATAAAGAGAAGAGGGAGAGACAATGAGGGGGGCACTGACTAGCACAAGCATTACTGGGAGGTGGGGACACTCAGATCCAAGGTGAGCTAAGAGAGAAGCAGAGATGGTCAGAGCCACTGGGCATCTCTTGCAGGGAAGAAGAGTGGTGTCATCACACAACGAGTCTGAAAGAAGGGATAAGTGAGACCTCATCATACAGCAATGTCCTCCCCTTCCTCCTTGAGCATAATTGAGTCGGTGCAGCAGTCACATCGTTGTGAACAGGGGTGAGCTGGCAGTTTTGTGGCTGGGAGTCTTGACTACAGCATCAGGATCCCTCATCATTGGATGAACCCTACTTAGGGCCTGCATTCTCAGGTGAATGGATTTATGAAGTAGGGATAAAAATGAAAAGTTCAAAGTTACTCAGAGAAGAGTGTCAAGGATGGTACTGGTATCAAGACAGTCAAGCTAAAAAGGCTCTTTTTTAGGGCAGGCCTTCTGGACCACACTCTAAGATAGCCAAAGACAGGGATGGTATTAGGCAGCTGGCACAGGAGACTGACAGGAAACCAGATGCAGAACTCGTTTAAAACGATATGTGTGGAAAATGGAATCAATATGTGAAAATACCAATACTGACAAACTATCCTTGACCTTACTGTTGTTTAAACAATCACAAAAAAAAAAAAAAAGTACACATAAAACTCAGGACTCAGAGATACTGTATCCATTACGAAGCCGAAAGTTAGATAAAATTTTATATTTTCTTCCCACTGCTGGTGAGTCTAACTGCACGTTTTTCAGCTGGTGAGTAGAAAAGCTTTGATTCTGAACCCCTCATTTTAGCTACTTGGCAAACTTTGTGGATGCATGTAATTGAGCTACAAAAGGTTGAAAGCAGTCAAAGGCATGTGGAGAGGGGTGTAAGAGGAACAACAGGGAAAGATCTTAGAGAAAAGGTATGGGATCTTAAGACATGATGTGAGGATGGACAAGAACTTTAGTACAGGATGTTGGTATAGAGAAGGTAGAATCAAGGCAGCTGAGGATGACTGCTCAAAACTCCCAGACCAGAACTGGCTCCACAAGGTGATCCCATGAGACTGTAGTCTTCAGAGACCTTAGCTTGGATGTCAGGACAGATTTCAGCTCTACCTAGGCTAGTCTTGTGAGCACTCACTGTATGTACCAACGGTCACATAGTTACATGGATCCCTAGAAGATAATGGCCTTGACGAATCCAGTGGTCACACGCTGACATTCGGGGTGAGCGTGAGCCACAGTCTTTCCCACTTTATTAATTTACTTTGGTGAGTTCAGTGTGCAGTTTAGTAACAGGCTATACTTGTGTGCTGGATATAGTTACAGGATATAACAGCAGCTTATCAGGGACAGATGCAGGGATAGGCTGAGGGCTGCTCTCCCATCAAAGTGTGAAGACACACTGCCTTGCCTCTTTTCCAAAGCCAGGTCCAGTATGTCTAGCTGCTGTTTCAAAGCCAGATATCATGGCAAGGAGATGGTGATGACAGAGCTGCTGTGACTTATCTGCAACTACAGACAAAACATCCACTTTGTAATTGCTGGTCAGTCAAGCAAGATCTTGGCCATGGAGGAGAGCCTTCATATTTCTTGAGGGTCAAATTGAATCTACATAATCTTCCTCAGCAAGTGACATACAGTTCCAAATTTCTGCTGTTGTCAACAGGTAGAACCCAGATTCTGGCTTCTTAAGCATATTAGCCTCCAAGCTCCAGCACAAGAAAAACAAAGGAGGCCACAAGACCCCTGAGGAAGTGTGCAGGGTATTGGAGATCTTAAATTTGTTTTCCTGCACAATACCTGCATTATCCAGCTCTTTTCTCCTCACCTCCTTTTGGCAGAATTAAATCTTCTTCAATGGGTGAGGCTGCTAAACAGGGCTTCGGGGAGCTGGAGGTACATAGGTCTGAGGGTCTGTTTTATGGACTTGGGTCTTTTCTTATGGCACCTAAGAACTAGGAGATATGTGATTTAGCTCTGATTTGAGTAGCCCACGTTCCTCGTACTATACTGTGGACCCTAAGTCCAAGTCCCAGGCTGTGCTATTGATGCATCAGGTTCTATTCTGGAGATGGCTGTGGCACATGAAGGACAGAAGAGCTTGAAGCTCAATGAGCGGGCACACCCATGAGGCTCTGAATGGGAACTCCTGCCACAGGCACAATTGGGAGCCTGGGGGCAGGGATAAACTGAGCCAGCATAGGCTAGTCAACCTAGGGAGAGATTTCAGCAGTGCCTTGTGAAGATGTACAACCTGACTGGGCTAAAATCTAGCAGCTGTCACTTGCTAGGCAATAGGAGATTAGCACATAGAGGTTTTCTAGTCTAATTTTACTTCCCTCAGAGAGTCTTAGCTCTTGAATAGAAGAAAACCATACCTAAAAAACTAGATTTACCTTGAAGACAAAATATAATACAGAGAGAAAAATAAGGGTACCAAGGATAAAACTTTGAAAGAGAGTGAGCCTCGGTTCTCCTGCTATACCCTACAAAGACACCATACCCCTCAATTTATGGTTTACAGAGATCTCCAAGCCCTCCCACCGCAGTGTGGGCAGACCCGGTTCTTCAATGTTCTTAAAATATTATTCATTCCTAAGCTCCCCCAGAATCCCCAGCAGACATCTCAACTCTTCAAACTTCTCTGCGATAGCTTTACCATAGGTAGGCTGGTGCCACATGGAAACTACACTTAAAAACTCAAGGTACGGTCCTTTTTCTTTTACCTACTACCTCCTACTCCTTTCTTTTTATTTTTTATCCCAAAGCAACCTGGGCTCTTGTTTTCTAGGCCCAGGCACTAGGTTAGTAGTAACATAAAGCAAATGTCAGGAGCACAAGAGCCACACAAAATACACATAATGGCAGGAGAAAGAAATATGGAGATGGGAAACTATATACTCAAGACTAACATCCATATAAGTAGGCTTAGGAGCTGGGAACTGCAGTGTTGCTCCAAAAGAGGAACAAACTAGTCATCCACATCCACCCCAACAAAAGAGTTGGAGAAAAAACAGAAAGATCAAAGTTATATAAGCTGAGGAATTGGGGGTATTGGGGAAGAGAAGAAATGGAATCAATCTAGGAAACACTATTCCCATTCTAAGAAGGGGAACCATCATATCTGTACACAGCCTGGCAGTCATGTGATAGGAGGTTTTGATGGTGTTTTGGTGGTGATGCTGACAAAACTGATGACGGTGATTATGGAAGTAAGACCCTGAGTTGCCACAGGGATGGGGAAGCCAATATGCAGCCAAGACTAAGGCTGTCACAAGGAAACCATCCCAGGAGGGACACTTAGTGAGTGGCTCAGAGACAGCAGGGTGTCAACTCAGTGGAAGGAGAGGCAAAGTCAGTGTCAAAACTCAGAGTCAAGTGTCTAGAGGTGACATGATGAGCAGGAATGACACTGAGTCAGAAGCAAACGTACCGTTAGTCGGATGCTTTGCAAACGATACAGAAAATTGTTTTACGGTCGGGACAAACAAGAGTTCTGGGGAGAAAAGACATCATGGGGATTATACCCACCCTTGTCCCCACCCTCTGCTCTGGAGTTTGCCCACGAGATAGTCTGTCGTTTTATTTTATTTTATTTTATTTATTTATTTATTTTGAGACGGAGTCTCACTCTGTCGCCCAGGCTGGAGTGCAGTGGTGCGATCTCGGCTCACTGCAAGCTTCGCCTCCCAGGTTCACGCCATTCTCCTGCCTAAGCCTCCCGAGGAGCTGGGACTACAGGCGCCCGCCACCACGCTCAGCTAATTTTTTGTATTTTTAGTAGAGACAGGGTTTCACCGTGACAGCCAGAATGGTCTCGATCTCCTGACCTCGTGATCCACCCACCTTGGCCTACCAAAGTGCTGGGATTACAGGCATAAGCCACCGCGCCTGGCCAGATATTCTTTACTTTAAAGTTAGTTATCTGACCTGCTCCCCTCCCCATCTCTTGGATTTCTAACTAACACATGTCAATCTCCTTTCCTTTGGTAAATCTCTTAGGAATCTATGTGTCATCTCTACTACAATACACCCCTACAAACAACCCTAATTTTACCACTGTGTCCTCTTTCTGGTCATTTGGAAATAAAATCTTCATAGAAATATTATCCCTTCCCACAGTCTCTTTCCATATTATTATTTCTGCCTTAGCTGAGCAACATTCCCTTCCCTAAACCCAATTTGCTGGATTTTAATTGAGGTTCCACTACATTCTTCCCAACCATGCATCATCCTTCTTGGTCCTTACCCCTACAGGCCAGAATCTAGGAAAGAGTACAAACTGATGCAGCAGGACTGTATGTGGGAGATTATGAAGGGATAAGCATAAAAAAGTAGTATTTTTATGGCAAGAGGGAATGCAAATGGAGGGGTAGAAGGGGTCCTGGTTCTTTCTCCCATCTATTACTGATGAAGAAAACTTGTTATAAGGCCAGTGTCATCTTTTTTTTTTTTTTTTTTTGAGACGGAGTCTCGCTCTGTCGCCCAGGCTGGAGTGCAGTGGCCGGATCTCAGCTCACTGCAAGCTCCGCCTCCCGGGTTCCCGCCATTCTCCTGGCTCAGCCTCCCGAGTAGCTGGGACTACAGGCGCCCGCCACCTCGCCCGGCTAGTTTTTTGGTATATTTTTTTTAGTGGAGACGGGGTTTCACCATATTAGCCAGGATGGTCTCGATCTCCCAACCTCGTGATCCACCCGTCTCGGCCTCCCAAAGTGCTGGGATTACAGGCTTGAGCCACCGCGCCCGGCCTTTTTTTTTTTTTTTTTTTTTGGAGACTGAGTCTCACTCTGTCACCCAGGCTGGAGAGTGCAATGACACAATCTCAGCTCACTGCAGCCTCCGCCTCCCAGGTTCAAGCGAGTCTGCTGCCTCAGCCTCCCAAGTAGCTGGGATTACAGGTGCACGCCAGCACACCCAGCTAATTTTTCTATTTTTAGTAGAGACGGGGTTTCACCATGTTGGCCAGGCTGGTCTTGAACTCCTGACCTAGTGATCCGCCTGCCTCGGCCTCCCAAAGTGCTGGGATTACAGGCATGAGCCACTGCGCCCGCAGGCCAGTGTCTTCTTAAGCATGAATAGGTCTTGAGCTATGTCCTTGCTGAGAGACAAGTGAAAAAAGGAGTTCTCCCCCAAAACCCACCCACATACCATCTCGGTGCTTCAGACTGGCAGGTGGTAGCTTTTTGCCATGGCTGTGGGCGTAGTCCTGAAGATTCGGGGTGCTGGAGGAGCCACCCAGCACTGTGTGCTGAACAGCCCTGTGCACTGTGAGCCTGCAAGGCTGGGAGTGTGTTAGTACTCACGTAAAGCCACAACTATCACACAGAACTATACACAGCTTCACATGATAACATCAAGACACACACAGCCATTCAGAGCCACCACCATGTGGCCCTTCCACATAACCACAAATGGCTTTACACTTCTGCATAGTCACAGTGGGCAAGCAAAAGGGGGATTCTTCTGAAGAGCTACATGGCAGAGACAAGAGGCCACTACAAATGCAGGGTTAGTCATGTTAGGGGATTCAACACACTGAAAGGGATAGACTGTGCTCTCCAGGTGGCTCTCAGAAATGCTCAAATTATAGGTAGGTCCCTCTAGATTCCCCCTAGATTTCATTGGACACCCTTTACCCTGGATATATAGCTTAAGAAACTCAGAAATCTAGTCCTTGTAGGTTTGAAAGGAAAAGCCTTTGACTGAAGCTAGAGACTGATTCTGAACACTCAGCTGGCACCCTTCCGATCCTTCCTAAGCTTTTCATCCAACATCCCCTCCCTTCAGGCCTTTTTACCTTTCCCAAGAATGAAAGTATGAGGCTCATAATTTTTTTCTTTTTTTAAGACAGGGTCTCACTCTGTTGCCCAGGCTGGAGTGCAGTGGCACAATCATAGCACGCTGCAGCCTTTGTCTCCCAGGCTCAAGTGATCCTCCCACCTCAGCTTCCCAAGTAGATGAGATTGCCAGCACATGCCACCTTGCCTGGACAATTTTTTTATTTTTCGTAGAAACGAGGTCTCACTATGTTGCCCAGTTGGTCTCTAACTCCTGAGCTCAAGTGACCCTCCCACCTTGGCCTCCCATAATGCTGGGATTAAAGGTGTGAGCCACAACCCCCCGCCTCATTGAATGTTTTAAGTTAGAAGGGACTCAGAGATCATCCAGTTCAACTTTCTTATTTTAGAGATGAAGAAACTGAGATCCAAAAGGGACCTCCTTTGCTCAAAGTCACACAGTTCTTTAGCAGCTAAGCTGGACTAGAATCCAGGTCTCCTGACTCTGAGGACCAACTGTATTGTTAGAAAATAAATAACTATTTTTCAGGAACCAGCACAGTTTCTGAAATTAACATGGACAGAAATTGAAGGGCATGTGAAGAATCAGTTGATTATATGTAAAGCATGCCAATTATGTGATGAGCACCCTACTAAGAAGGAATACAGGAAATAACAACAAAAAGATATGTTTTTTCTGCTCTCAAAAGTGTATTATCTCATAAGCCTATGCTCAAAGCCAGTTGCCCACACATATAAATTCAAAGAAAGCAAAGAGAACTCCATTGCCAATGAGAGGATTAAATAAAATTTGAATATTCTCTGAAGTATGGAATAAATCAGACCAGTCACTGTCTCCAACAGCTGATCTAGAGTAGGGTTAGGATTCGATGGTTCCTTCTCCCACTATAGCCTATAAAGACAGAGTGGTCAAGAAGAAACAAGACTGAAACAAGTTCTCAGGATTTGCCTCCCTATTTCCAAATCCATCTTAGCCAAGACCCTGGATTTGGCTTGTGACTTAACATTCATAGGGTTTCCCTATGGATGGAGTGGAAAGGAGTTCAATTCCCTTGAGGCCACCAAGAAGGGACCATGGTTTCAGGGGTCCCAGGATTTCGGGGTCACCAGAGCAATCAGGAAGTTCAGATGGCTGATGATTCCAACCCAGGAATTCAGGACCTCTCCTCTATACAGCAATTTCCTCCACCTTTCATGTTCAAACAGGCTCTGGAATGAGATTCCAGAGAGAAATAACAGTTGCTAAATATGACTGCTTTTCTTCAGCGAAGCTAAAACTAGCTGGCTCTATCCCAGACCACCCTAAGTTTTGTCCTACAAACATTTCCTCCACTGAATACTTTTCAGGTGCAGTCGTGCCAACTCTGTTCTGCCCAGTCCTCAGATCATCTTAGAGGGTGGTCTCTACCTTACCACCACCATCTGCCAACCAGTTCCATACTTCTGCCTTGTTCTTTAAAGCATTCCCATGGCCCACTTAACTGGGCCAGACACACCTATCCTCTTTTCTAGTCTGTCTGGAACTTATTCTTTACTGGGACTTCTGGGAAGAGAGGCCCATGTCATAGATCTACACTATTGTTGTTTTGTTTTTTGGTTTTTGGTTTTTTCTTTTCTTTTTTATTTTTTATTTTTTTTGAGACAGCGTGTCACTCTGGCACCCAGGCTAGAGTACGCTGGCACAATCTCAGCTCACTGCAACTTCCATCTTCTGGGTTCAAGAAATTCTTGTGTCTCAACCTCCCAGTAGCTGGGATTACAGGCATGCGTCACCATGCTCAGCTAATTTTTGTATTTTAAGTAGAGATGGGGTTTCACTATGTTGGCCAGGCTAGTCTTGGAACTCCTGACCTCAAGTGATCTGCCTTCCTCGGCCTCCCAAAGTGCTGGAATTATAGGCATGAGCCACTGCGCCTGGCCAGATCTACATACTTATCATTTATTTCTCATGCCCCAAACCATCTTTCTCATTTCAGGAATGTAGAAGGCAACTTATTCCATAAAATTAGCCTGGAAAGTTACCAAAACCTTTCTCCCTCTTGCTAGTCCAAAAGCTGACCATTTTGGGGCCAAGAAAATGGGTGCCAAGGACGAAAGCAACAGAAAAATTAGAGGCGCTAAATAGAATGATAGGACAAGATAGAAAGAGCAAGGGGACCAAGTCCAGACCCCACACAATCATGTCTGACCTCCAGTTCTAGTTACTGGCTCACAAGGCACTATGCTCAGAGATAGTTCCTCCCAAGGACCGCCCCCCACCCAAAGAATACAATATCCTCTGAGGCTTGGTCCTTCCTGCCATCTGTGCTCTCACAAAAAGTTGAATGATGTTCTCTACCCCTTTCCAGGGATCCAAAAATCAAGAGACATTTCCTCAAAGTCCTGAGAGATGCCTCTGCCACTACACCAGTCTCAGACTTGTCAATTTTCCAGAAGGAAGGGGAAAAAGTTATAGGATTAGGTGATGATGGAGGAAAGGGCATGGTGATAGGAAGGGTAACAGCGGGGATGTGAAAAACACAGGTTTCAGAGGAAGACATGGCACAATTCTTCAAATGAGGAATACATTTACGAGGGTTGCAAGTACCTCTATTTATAGCTCTGTCTCTGATAACTCTGAAGGCTCAGAGTCTCCATGGCCCCTTAAGGTCTGGGCTAGACTGGAGGGACAGATAAGGAATGAGAGGGAAAGCCAGAAAAATGCCCTTTGGCCAGGGAAATGTGATTGGTATAGAAAACCAAGAGATAAACACCTTTCTGGGATGGAATAATCATCTGAGATCCAAGTTCACATCTAACTATGGCTTCTCCCACTTCATCCTCCCTACCCCCACCTGATGATATTCCACTGACTGGATGGCTCCAAACCCCATGACAAAAGTTTCCCACAATACAACTCTGAAGAACAGACAGACAGCTTTTCCAACAATAGGTGAGAAATGCTGGCGAAACCATACCTAAGCCACTCTGCTTCATTTCTGTGGGTGGCCGTGAAGATGAAAAGAGCCGGTAGCCACCAGGCCTTGAGGATGAAGTCTCAGAAAGTACCTGCAGAAAAAGGACTCTATAATTAATCACTTTGCCACCTCAACCCTAAAGTTTTATACTTATCCTGGATTCCTGTCCCTACAAAGCTAATCAATATTAGAAAGTTTGCAAGAACCAAAGGATTTATAGGAGAAGAGGGATGAAAAGGGAACAGAAAATGCACTTTATGGAGGGAACTGTCTGGGGCATCTTTCTATACTAGAAGCCACTTCTATTTTCAACATCCCTTTCCCCAGAGCCCTCCCATTCCCAATCTGAGTTTGAGAAATCATTATTCGACCCATTCCTAGTTCTCAGCAGAGCGGTTTCCTAATCGTATCCATCCCCCCACAAGACTCAGAAAGCCAATCACAATGGCTCAGCCACAAATAAGAAAGTCTGGCCACCCTCTCTTCTTTCCATGGGACAGCTGTGGCTACTGCAACCATACTACATTTCTTGTTCGAACCAAGCAGCCCTCCCCTCCAACTATCTCACCCCTAGAAACATGAAACAGAATTCTTACAATGCCCACAAGGGCCCAATCACACAACCCCCAATACACACACATCCCACCTAGATAGTGTCTGAGTCCCTAGATCCCAAAAGGCAAAGACAGAAGGTAAAACAGGAAGGTGAGGTAGGGAGGGACACCTGTGTGCAGGATGCCAGGTGAGTGGTGGACACAGCCCGGGGCTGTAGGCCGATGGCTGGGGAAGGCCGGGGGAGGTCTCCCGACCTCCTGTGGCGCCGTCCCCGCAAGGGGATGAGGTCCAGGTTCCCCGTGCACTGCATGTTCATGACCTGCAATCAGACCGGGTGGAAAGCCGGTCACGGCTCCTTTAAACCCCAGGATCCCAAAAGTCCCAGTGCCCATAGGGCAGAGCTAGTTACAGGGCTAGAGAGGATGACCAGCTAGGGCATAGCTGCTATGAAGGTCATAAGTTTTATAATCTAAAATAGTTAAAAAGTATGAGATGACAAGAGGAGAAGAAGGGATGGAGGGAAGGACAAGTTGTATGCCTATATTTATAGAGCAAGGAAGATAAATATTAATATTAGTATTATAAGACTTTGTGACCAAGGAGCAGAGAGATGATTTTCTTGCAAAGCTGAGGAAAATATCCTGGACAACCATCACCCTGGATAAGCCAGGGTCTAAGCAGCACTAGTAATTGGAATGTGATTACAATAGGAAGCTTCCTATAGGCCTGAAAGAAAGAAGTCAATCTTATCAAGTCTGAGAGATGATATGCTGAGAGCTTTCCTTTGCCTGTGCCTGGTTTTTTTTTACATTTTTTATTTTTTTTTAAAATTTTTTTGTAGAGACAGGATCTTGCCCTGTTGCCCAGGCTGGTTTTGAACTCCTGACCTCGAATGATTATCCCTCTTAGGCCTCCCAAAGTGTTGGGATTCATCCTCCCAGGAATTCAGGGTCTTGTCCCACTCCGGGGCTGACCTGTTATAGCTTCCTTTCAACTATATATTGTCTCTTACAGGATCCTCATTCCCTCGTCTCTACCATTTGTGATTTCACCATTGCACGTGACTTTTGAATTTCCAGCTTCACAACCCTTCCCATCACCTTCCATGATAACTCAGTTTGGCTATGGTGCATATAGCACAACATTTAAAGGTATCTTCTGGGCCAGGAGCAGTAGCTCACACCTGTAATCCTAGCACTTTGGGAGACTGGAGCAGGCAGATGACTTGAGTCCATGAGTTCGAAACCAGCCTGGGCGACATGTTGAGACCCTATCTCCACAAAAAATACAAAAAATTAGCCAGGCATGGTGGCACATGTCTGTCATCCCAGCTACTCGGGAGGTTGATGTGAGAGGATCACTTGAGCCCAGGAGGCAGAGGTTGCAAGGCTGCAGTGAGCTTAGATTGCACCCCCGCACTCCAGCCTGGGTGACAGAGTGAGACCTTGTGTTAAAAAAAAAAAAAAAAAAAAAAAAAGTATTATTGTGGAGCCATATGCAGAAGGTATATGTATAACCATGTTTAAGGAAATAAGACTTATAACATTGTCCCAAATTCCATACTCTTCCTAATGCCAGAGCTGTGTTCTAGGTGATCTCTCTGGCTCAGCAACATCCCAGAACATATTTTCTGTTCCAGTAAGAACCTCCTGGATGCTCTGTGTCATGCTGTGCCTAAGTGCCACACCTAGCTGGATTCTCCAAATCGTAAGGATAAGCGAGTTTTTTTTTTTTTAATAGAAGTCAAAAGAAGGGGCCTTCCTCTCATCCCCCACCTGCTAGCTCCTCACCTGTGTGTTGTCCTCATAAAGCATGATGACAATCTGGGTCACATAGTTAAGCTCTGAGATGGCACTAAGATAATCCAAAGCTCGCTGCCATTGTGCATCCTGGGTCTCCTACCAAATGCAAAAAGACGTAAGCCATTGCTTAAGGAAAAGGGAGTCAGGGAATGAGCAGGGAGCTAATGAGAAGGGAGAAAGCTTTCATTTAAAAAGCATGAGGAGAAGAGTGAAAGAATGCTGGGAAAAAATCTGTTCACAGGCTAAAGAAGAAGGAGGATCCTTACATCAAGAAGTCCTCCATAACGGAAGACACTGAGTAGGGAGTGGACGTGGCTCTCACTGGTGAAACAGAGACGCATTCGAACGTGGCGACCTGGGGAGAGCACGCCTCGGGAGTACCTGAGGTAACAGCTAAATCACTCACACAGTCAGTTAATCCTCCTCCCACCCTTCTGCAAACTCTCTTCTCCCACCTCAAAGACTTCTCTCCTTTCCATCCCAAAATCTTGTCTATTCTTGCTTCCCCAGGCTATCCCAGCCTTGATTCCCCCAAGACTCCCTGACATGCCCCTCCCTCCATCCAACACCCCTCCCAGCCCTCCCTCACAGGGGATGCAGCTTGTTGACAGACTCATCCTCGTGGGTTCTCTGCAGGTCAAGCAGTATCTTCCGCAACAGTGGAAGACAGAAGCCCACAGCAATTTCCAGTTTCTCCTCCCGGCTGATCCCGTGCTCCTAGGGGCCACAGGCTAGGAATAAATACCTCAATAAATCTTGTTTTCTCATGCCTCATATTCCCAGGACCAAGATCATGCCTGTCTTCACCTCACGTCTAGCGCTTCTTTCATATCCACTACACTCCCCCTCTTCCAGGTGTCTCCTGAATTAGCCTCCTGTACTTACCAAGAGCCAGACTGGACCCTGAGAAATGTAGAAACTCAACTTATTCCTTCTCTAAGTGGCTTTCCTCTCGTCCCAAATCACCCTTCCTTTCCACCTTTTCTCTCTTTCCTTCCCAACACCTTCATCCCCAGGCTAGGTCCCTTATACAAGACACACCTGGGGAATGACCACATCAGCCAATGCCTTAGAGAGACGGAGCAACTCGGCTGTGCCTTGAAGTCCCAGACTCCCATTGTGCTGCACATCATACTTGACACAGTCATAGATGTCAGGGATCTTACTGATATCATAGCGCCCACTCTTCTGTCGAAAGTCACGCTCCAGCTTGCTCCAACGCTGTAGCATTAGCTCTAGTGTCTCACTGTGGTAGAGCTGCAGGTCTGGAAGAAAGGCAGAAATCAGATAAGAATCAAAGATTTTACCTCCAACCAAAGACCCTGATGACTCTGAAGTAGAACCAGAGGGAGGAGGCGGCCTGGTCTCTGACATTTAGCAGATGACACAAGAATGCCTGAGAAACCCATCCATACCTGAGACCTTGAAGGGAAGATAGTAGTATTCACACCCACCTACAGACCTGGGGTCCTGCATTCGTTCCCGGATCTGGTGGGTGAGGTTTTCGATCAGGGCAAATACCTGATCACAGACCTTCACAGGATTCTGGATGATAGTCATGGAGTTGAGCAGGGAAATACTTCTGGTGGGAGCCAGCTATGAAGAATTGAGAGAAGAAAAGCAAGATAAGCTCAGCACTAATTGCCCAGATTCCTGTGAGCTTATTACACAGAGACTACCCACAATACAGATCTGTATGCTGGTTCACTCCAGTGAGCATTCTTAGGTTACTGGACATAGTAGCAGCTCTAGGCCTTCAGGTAAGGGCACTGCTCTAGCATATAGTCATCTAAGAGGGATTGATTTTAAGAGTCTTAGAGTTCAGAGAAAATAAAACAGACCTAAGTTATTTTCTTGAAGGCTCTAGAATACACATGGAAAATACTGGAGAATAAGGATTAAACCAAAATCCCTCAAAATCTCCACAGAATGTTTTCATGAGTAGAGATCAGAGATAACATCATCTTCTTCCTCTAAACAAGATGCCAGCCTGAGCCTAGAGTAGAAATGCTGCCTCAGAACTGGGTTCCGACTCAGGCTTTTAGGACAGTAACAGTCAATGAGAAATGGAGAGGGAGAATCAAGATTGTGGCTGAAAATGCACAATTCTATTCAGATCCTCACAAGTTTCATTCTTGCTTGCAAAAGAAGGCAAGGCAGAAAAGGAAAGCTGTCTTAGCTTTTTTGAGTTTGACAGTGAGCAATGGATTGGGAAATAAAGGAGCAACATCCTCTTCCTTATCAAGTCCTACTCAGAGAACACAGAAAATGCCATGGAATCATAGCAATGTGCTTACTTAGCTCATTTAAGAACCAATCAGAAATGTTACACAACAATGTAAATTCATGTAATGCTACTGAACTGTACAGTTAAAAATGGTTAAAGTGGTACCACAATTTTACATTTTTAAACTTTTTAAAAAAATAACATATCAGAAGTGAGGAGTGGGAAGAGTAGAAAACCACTGCCTGGTAAATTGTGGCCTAGATATGCAGGAAAAAGAATGACCATATTGGGTAATGGCATATAGTGGAATTAACACTATAAAGCATTGTAACAGCCTGGGCTTTGGAGTTAGACTCCTTGGGTTTGTATTAGCTGGATGACATGGGGAAAATTGCTTAGATTCTTCTGAGCCTAGGTTTCCTCATCTGTAAAATGGGAAGAAAGCCCTTGTGGTCTGCAGTCCTCGTAGTGCTTTAAAGATCACCATCAATTCTTTGTCTTCCTTCCCTTCCCTTAAATCTGGCTGGCCAGGTGACTGCTTAACCGATAAAAAATAACAAAGTTATGTTGTGCTAATTCTGAGCCTACACTTTAAGAAAGTTTCTAAGCTTCTGCTTTTGAATATCCCTACTGCTACCATTTAATACATCCAGCTATCATGCTACAGAAACCATATGAAGAACCAAGTGGAGAGGAGAGGCACTGAGATTACTGGGAGAGCATGCAGAGGGAGAGGGCCAGCCATCCCACAATCCCAGTTGAATTCCAGATGGTTCCAGCTCCAGTCAATATCTGACGCAATTTCAGGAGAGACTCCAAGCAAGATCAGATGGGCCCGGAACTGTGACAGATAATAAAATGGTTGTTGTTTTAGGTTACTATGTTTTGGGGTAGTTTATTATGCAACAATGGATAACTGAAACATTCTTTAGTTCAGGGTCCTTGGGATCAGAGCTGTGCTTTGGAATTGAGAATGTGTGGGAGTTTAGAACTGAATACAGTATATATGCCATATGTATATAATACCTCCAACAGGGCCTATGGCATAACCAAACACATTAATATTTCTGCCACAAAATGCATGACTATAAAGTGGGAAAACTAAGGAGTATAAAAGTCTTACAACAGTTCGTGTCAGGTTTGGCTGCCAAATGAATCTTAGTGTCAAGAAAAAAATCTTTTTAATTTTCAAAATTATGGACAAGAGATTGTAGACCTGTACTTATCTCAAAGGGTTGCTGTAAGGACTAAACAATATGTGTAAAACAACTAAAACAGTGTCTAGCATGCAGTAAATACCGTTATTATTGATCCCTACTATTGAGAATTCTAGGAATTGGGGATCCAGGTTATTTTAGTGCCTGACCTGGTCGTAGTCCTCAGGGCCAAAGGGCGCATCCTGCTGTAAAATATGGTGCAGCTGAGCCTTCACCCGGTGCTGGCAGCTGCTCAAGGAATTCCCATCGCTGTCCAGTAGCCCATTCATGTTGGCACTGTTCACCATTTACACTAAAATGGGTGTCAGCTCCTCTTCTACAGCCAGAAGGCCCTAAAGAGAAAGCACAAGGTCTATTTGTTTCCCTTGCAGGTTAGCAGGTTAGTATCCCTAGGCCTAGATGGTCCCAGGGATCGAATGGGACCTGGTTGAAGAGATGGGGCCTACAATCACTGATTATTCTCAGCTCATTCTCAGTAGTACAAAATGGGTCCAATACATGCAGAAACTTCTGAGTTGGCCTACAAGCACCCTGAAATGCTCCAACTGGTTCTCCAAACTCTGCTTCTCTACCTAATGGAAACTGGGACTATAGAACTGTAGTATGCACCTTGGCAAAGGCAGCAGCAGTCATCTGAACACGACCCTCATCAGAGGCATAGATCTTGAGGTCGTGGCGGAAAGTGCTATGGAGATGAAGCAGTCCACAACCAGGGAAGCCAGCATAGTCACCTGGGGACAAAGCAGGGGACCAGGAATGGACTGCTATAAATACTCGTGGAAGAAAAAATATTCATTTCCCCACTGTCTCTGTCACTTCATTTTCCCCAACTTACTCTCTAATCATTTTTATCCCAGCCCTGTTGTGTTTACTCCCCAAAACACTCACCCTGTCCTCCAGGGTACATGCAGCGAAAAGCTCCCCCCAGCTTCTCAGTCTGAACAGGGCCAGCTAGAGTCAGTTCTCCATTCCACTTCAGCACCAGCAACAGGGATGGGGCCAGAGCCTCACTCTGTGGATCTGAGGGAATAAGCGGCAGTGAATGGTCTAGATCTAAGAAAAGTAGTGGGAACATCTAAATGTTAGGTCTTCTGAAGAGGCCAGAGAGGTAATTTGAGGTATAGGTCATCTACAGGCTCAAGTAAAAGACATCTGGTGGGGAGAGAAGATAGACAAAAAAAAAATAAAAAGAACACAAGATCTGAGAGGTAATGGTAAGGGGGACTACATCTTACCTTGCCCCTCATTAGAAGCTTTTATTCCATGAGGGTAGTAAATCAATTGTACCTTCCGGTTTATACCTGAGAAGTGATCATACCTGCAGGATAAAGTCACAGTTTATTTTCTGTTCCAGCACCCCAACTCTCACTGTTATTGACTCCCTTTTGCTATCCCCTTTCTCACATCTCCAATACAGACTTCAGCTGCTCTAGTTTTCCAGTCTTCTCCTCGATCTCACCACCTGGTTCTTTCTCCAGTTCAGCCAACAACAGCCTTGTGATATCCAGCACCTCCTAGAGGAAATAATAAGGTATCCATGCAGAAGGCCAAGTCCTAGACAGTTACCTTTTGATCCTAGTCTTTTATCGAGACTCCCAATGCCATATCCTCTCTCTCTCTCTCATAGCACTGCTCCTCCTGGCCAGATTCACTACCTTACCTGGAGCTGCTCAGGTCGCTTGAGTTTTAATTTCCCTGTCTTGTAGCCACCATGTTTTTCAAACAGAGCAAAAAACCTGAAGAAATAATGAGAAGCTTCAGTGTGGGATGAGACAGTCAAAGCCTCTAGGAGTTGCGCCCCATGCAGTCTTCCTCACAAAAACCTATTTGTGTAAATTAGGACACTCTTCCTACCTTGGGTGTTTCACTTCCATCTTCATCTTCTGCTTAGGAGTACGATCCCCATGACGAATAATTGCAATGACACGACGAAGTTCCATCCTAAGATCATAAATGTTATCAGAGCCTCTCCCACACCCCCATCCCACCTCCTGTCATCACATTACTTGACATGTCAAAAAATAGAGGGGCTGAGCAGGGCTCATGCCTGTGATCTCAGTACTTTGGGAGGCTGAGGTGGGAGGATCACTTAGGCCCAGCAGAAACATATGGTGAGCATAAGCAACATAAGGTCAGCCTGTCTATAAAAAAGTTAAAAGAAAAAAAATTATCCAGGCATGGTGGCATACGCCTGTGGTCCCAGCTATTTGGGAGGCTGAGGTGGGAGGATTACTTGAGCCCAGGAGGTAGAGGCTGCAGTGAACCATGCGTGCACCACTGCACTCCAGCCTGGGAGACAGAGCCAGACCCTGTCCCAAAAAAAAAAAAAAAAGAAAAAAGAAAAAGAATAGGAAACTGTGATTAGGAATATAAATGGAGGCTGGGCATAGGGGCTCATGCCTGTAATCCCAGCACACTGGAAGGCCGAGGCGGGTGGATCACTTGAGCTCAGGAGTTCAGGATCAGCCTGGTCACATGGTGAAACCCTGTCTCTACTAAAAACACAAAAATTAGCCAGATGTGCTCACCTGAACCCAGGAGGTTGAGGTTGCTGTGGGCCGAGATCATGCCACTGCACTCCAGCCTGGGCAACACAGCGAGACTCTGTCTCAAAAAAAAAAAAGGGCGGGGAATATAAGTGGAGTTAAGAAGACTGTGTATAAGAGGCCCAGGCTCCGTTAGTCAGATAGTGTGGGGTCAGGAAGTAACCAGTAGCCTGGCTGAAGGAGTCCCATGGGTCTTAAGTAATATTTATTGAGGGTACCCTACATTCTAAGTATTATATCAGAACATTAAGGCCAGGCACACTGGTTTACACCTATAATTCCAGCGTTTTGGGAGGCTGAGGAGGATGGATCACTTGAGTCCAGGAGTTCGAGACCAGCTTGGGCAACATGTCAAAACCCAGTTTCTACAAAAAAATACAAAAATTAGGCAGGCATGGTGGTGCATGCCTGAAGTCCCAGCTATTTGGGAGGCTGAGGCAAGAGGATCATTTGAGCCCGGGATGTGGACATTGCAGTGAGCTGAGATCATGCCACTGCACTCCAGCCTGGGTGACAGAGTGAGACCCTCTCTCAAACCAAAAATAAAAAACATAATAAAATCCCCATGTTCTCTCTCTCTTTCATCTACTCCACCTTAAAAGACAGATGCCCAGTCAGATGCCATGGTTTATCCCTATAATTCCAGTATTTTGGGAGGCTGAGGTATGAGGATCACTTGAGCTCAGGAGTTTGAGACCAGCCAGAGCAACATAGCAAGACCCCATCTCTACAAAAAGAAATTTAAGGCTGCGCACAGGGGCTCATGCCTGTAATCCCAGCACTTTGGGAGGCTGAAACAGGATGACTGCTTGAGCCTCAGAGTTTGAGACCAGCCTGGGCAATACAGGGAGACCGTGCCTTTACAAAAGCTTTTTCTTCTTTTTTTTTTTTTTATTGAGACAGAGTCTCGCTCTGTCGCCCAGGCTGGAGTGCAGTAGCGCCATCTCGGTTCACTGCAAGCTCCGACTCCTGGGTTCAGGCCATTCTCCTGCCTCAGCCTCCTGAGTGGCTGGGACTACAGGCGCCCGCCACCATGTCCGGCTAATTTTTTTTTTTTCTTTGTATTTTTAGTAGAGACGGGGTTTCACCGTGCTAGCCAGGATGGTCTCGATCTCCTGACCTCATGATCTGCCCGCCTCGGCCTCCCAAAGTGCTAGGATTACAGGCGTGAGCCACCGCACCCGGCCAACAAAAGCTTTTTCTTAAATTAGCCAGAGATGGTAGCATATTCCTGTGGTCCCAGCTACTTGGGCGGCTAACCTGGGAGGATTGTTTAAGCCCAAGAGGTCAGGACTACAGTGAGCCGTGACTGTACCACTGCACTCCAGCCTGGGTGACAGAAGACTGAAAAAAAAAAAAAATTAGTTTTTCTTTTCTTGAGATGGAGTCTCGTTCTGTCACCCAGGCTGGAGTGCAGTGGCGCTACCTCAGCTCACTGCAACCTTCACCTCCCGGGTTCAAGCAATTCTCCTGCCTTAGCCTCCCGAGCAGCTGGGATCACAGGCACACCCTACCATGCCCGGCCAATATTTTGCATTATTTTTCAGTAGAGACGGGGTTTCACCATGCTGGCCAGGCTGGTCTTGAACCCCAGACCTCATGAACTGCCCGCTTCGGCCTCCCAAAGTGCTGGGATTACAGGCATGAACCACCATACCCGGCCAAAAAGTTTTTAAAAATTAGTGAGGCATAGTGAGTGGTACTTGCCAGTGGTCCCATCTACTCAATAGGCTGAGGTGGAAGGATTGTTTAAGCCCAAAAGGTCAAGGATGCAGTGAGCCGTGATCGTGCCACTGCACTCCAGCCTGGATGACAGAGTAAGACCCTGCCTCAAATAATAATAATAATAATAATAATAATAAAAGACAGATGCCCAAGTTCAGAAAATCTGTTCAGGCAAAGAGGTCTAGTGCGGTTGGGAGGTTGAGGATACAGGCATCCATACAGCAGTCTCCAATCCATTCTCAAACTGAAATCTCAATGTTCTCTCTAGTGTCCCCTGGTACTATAGAAGCAGTGTTAGTCTAGGCCAAGGTCCCTCATACCAGGAGCAACAGTGAAAAAAAAAAAAAAAATCCTGCCTAAAACTGCACAAGTAAGAATATCTTAAGACTTTAACTTGAGGGCCGGGTGCAGCGGCTCATGCCTATAATCCCAGCACTTTGGGAGGCCGAGGCGGGTGGATCACGAGGTCAGGAGATTGAGACCATCCTGGCTAACATGGCAAAACCCCGTCTCTACTAAAAATACAAAAAAAAAAATCGGCCGGGCGTGGTAGTGGGCACCCATAGTCCCAGCTACTCGGGAGGCTGAGGCAGGAGAATGGCATGAACCTGGGAGGCAGAGAAAGCAGTGAGCCGAGATCCACCACTGCACTCCAGCCTGGTCAACAGGGCAAGACTCTGTCTCAAAAAAAAAAAAGAGACTTTAACTTTAACTTGAACCAGCAGTTCCACTTCTGTGTACACACAAGTAACGTAGTGGTTCTCAACCAGCTGTGATTTTGCTGCACAGAGGACGTTTGACAGGAGACATTTTTGGTTGTCACAATTGGAAAGGTACTATTGGTGTCTAGTGAGTAGATGCCAGGGATACCGCTGAACATTCTAAAATGCATAAGATAAGATATCTCCTCACAACCAAGAATTATCCAGCCTTAAATCTCAGTAGTGCTGAGGTGGAGAAACCCTGCTGTAGAGAAATTCTCCTACATAAGAAGACTTTTGTGAGGAAGTTCTTAACCTTCTTCATCTCTCTGTTGGTAATGAGAAAAACTGAAAACAGTTCAGAGGTTACAAGTAGAATCAATAAATATAATGTCTTATACAGAAATGACAGACTAATCACAATGTAAAAATAAAAGCTATATGTAATAAATGGACAGTTTCCAAATACAAACTGCAGAAATACACCTGCAGCACAATTCTATTTGTATAAATACAAATGTTACATATGGTTTATGACTGCATATATAATTAGCAGAAGTATAAAAACAGGGACTGGAAAGAAAGACATCAAATTCATGATAGGGGTTACCTTTGAGGAGAAGGGAGAATGGAACTGAGGATTCAAATGGTACTTCATAACCTTATCTACAATGTTTATTTCAATTGTAAAAAAAGATCTGAAGCAAATACACAAAAGGTTAACATTTGTTCATATGAATTGTAAGGATATGAATATCTGTTATTATTTTCCAAAAATAAAAATTGAGTCACACATCAGCAATTTTCCATGGTCTCCAAAAGCTCTCAGAAACACTGACCAGTGACTCTAGTAAAAGCCACAAACTCCTTAAGTAAATGAACTTGTCTTAAGAAATGATAGCTTATATATGTAATTAGTCTCATAGATTTTGAAAATAATCTTGAATTATTTTCTCTATATTTTAAACTCTTTCATTACAACTGGGGCTTGCAATTTTGACTAGAAAGTTCTAGCTGACTGCCGGGCACGGTGGCTCATGCCCATAATCTCAGCACTTTGGGAGGCCAAGGCGGGCAGATCACTTGAGGTCAGGAGTTCAAGAACAGTCTGGCCATCGTGGTGAAACCCCGTCTCTACTAAAAATACAAAAAATTAGCCTGGTGGGGTGGCGCGCACCTGTAATCCTAACAACTCAGGAGGCTGAAGCTGGAGAGTCATTTGAACCCAGGAGGCGGCGGTTGCAGTGAGCTGAGATCATGCCACTGCACTCCAGCCTGGGTGACAAGAGTTAAAATCCTGTCTCAAACGAACAACAAAAAAAAAGTTCTAGCGGACCTTATTATAGACCTCGAACTCTCGATCTTTCCAGTCTTCATCATCTGCTGTCTTTACTTCTCAACTGCCACGGGGGTGCGACATTCTCCTTAGACTTAATATTTCTAGTTGTGTACTGTATGTCATACACACACTCTTCTCCCTGATAAAAAGGCTATTTTTTAAATTCCTTTTCAGTGACCTGACCCAATTTCCCTGACTTGGGACATTCCCAAGGTCCCTGTATAGTTTGAGCAATTAGAATTTTGTTGCATTCTTCATCCTCGCTCTGAAGCAGGGACTTTCTCTCAAGTCTAAGATTCCTAACCCTTTGCCCTTTCTTCCATTGAGTCCTTCCTCGTTTTCTACTGACTGTACAGTCATGGTCTTGAAATTCTATTGCAACTACATAACGAGGCATGGTAAGTAATAGAACAGGGAAGAGCCTGTTTAAAAATAAGTGGCTGAAGAGAGACGAAAGGTCTAAATTCCCAGTTAACAAAGCAAAAATAGAAACCTGACAGAAATAGCTATGAAATAAGCCAGGATTTATTTAGATGCACCTCTGGGAGAAGCTAGACTTTAATGTGGTGTTCCCAGAGCCGCTTCCCTGTTTTCCATGCTCTTCTCCCCATCCGCCTCTCTCCAAAACTGTGTTGCAAAAGAAAAAACTTCACACTCCACACTGGGCTAAAGAGCAGTCTTAGGCCAACAGGAATCAACGTGAATAGACGGAAAGAAGCAAGGAGATAGGCGAGTAAGGTAAGGAGGGAGGGGCAGGCAGGCAATCTTCTCAGGAACATCTATGTTAAATCAGATCTGGAGAAGGGGTAGAAGGGAGGGTACACGGTGTAACTTCTTTATCCCTTTGACTTTAGGGCTGCTTGCATATATTTAATTTCCTAAATCACTATGCACTTGATGGTGGACTCCATTGGTAGCGAAGAGGAAATATCAATACAAATTCCAGGCAGGAATACTTCCAACACAGAAAAACTCCTCAGGCCACCAACACTATTTTCTGCCCACCTTGAACAGCGGACACCTCACTTCCTTCTTAATGCAATTTTTAATTCTT
>NC_037674.1:19131686-19209125 GCF_003255815.1 Theropithecus gelada
TGGGCCGGGGGCGAGGGCGCGGGGAACTGTTGGGCCTACGCAGCGCCCGCGCCCTTCATTCCTGTGGGCCCCTGCTGCGGCGGGCACATTTCTCATTATCGGGGGCTGGAGGCGCCTCGCCGAGAGCGGGGGAGTCGGTGCTGATCCGGAGAAGGAAAACCCGAAGGCTGCGCTCACGCAGGGCCTCATCCTCACCCTAGTGCTCTTGCGGCACTTCCTATTTGCAGAGGGTTTAGCCACCCCTTCCCCCAGTTCAGTGTGTAGCTATATCGTTTCTGCGTGAGTCAGTATTAACGTTCCTCCAGTCTACAGACTAGACATCCCAAAGCCTTGTAGTGGAAGCGGACGTTTCACCAAATGCACAAGTCCTGGATCCCTAGGGTATTTACTTTCCTCTTACCCCACACTGCATAGCCATTGGTTTCTAGCCAAGGTCACTGAGTGGCTGCAGAATGGTCGTAAGTGCTTTCTTAAGGCAGTTAATTTGTCCGTCACATGGTGTACAATTTCTCCCTTCAGCTGATCACTTACATCGCAGTCCCGGCAGACACCTCTGTCCAAAAGAAAAGAGTAGGTGAACAAGAATAATTCCATCAGAATCTGTCCATATTGTCCGTTTTAATTAGAATTTCTTTAAAATGTCAGGACTCCAATGAGAAAGTAACCAATATTGATTAAATACTCCACTTTAGGGTGACTTAAATGAACAAGGGTGTAAATTCCTTAGATAGAACTAATTCGAAATAAAAATCTGTTGGGGAGACGGAAGAGCAAATAAGATTTCTGGCCCAGTCAACTTGAGTGGTTTTTTTTTGGGTGTGTGTGTGTGTGTGTGTGTGTGTGTGTGTGTGTGTTTTTAAAACCTTCAGATCATTACCAGAGTAAAGTGATTCCTTTATCCTTGGGATAGCTTTCTATATATAATTCAATATATATAATTACAGTACTTAATTTTTCCCCTCCTGGCACAGTGACCCTTGGTTTAAAACTATCTGTGTTCAAAAATGTCGGTAAAAGTTGTATATAACTTTTATTTGCTTCAGACTCAGGTCTTCTTAGCCTCAATCAACTAGCTAAGGGTTGCACGAAAAAAAGTCCTGTAGTAAAGACCACCTGAATCAAAGTGATGTACTAGAGTTGGCAAATTTTGTTTTCAGCTTGGACAGATTTTGTGTCCAGGGCATTTCTGGGGCTGACAGTACAGATTACACATATGGAGAATTCTTATACATCTCTGGAACTCATGTTCTCTCTTAGGAACAACTCTTCCCAATTATATAATCATGCTGTTAGCTTTGAGGGGGTGTCACTAAATTTGTAAAAACTGGGGGTGTCACTGAGTTTGTCAGATCTGAGTGATGCTTTTTACTACAGGGGTCATGCAACAATTTAAAGTAGGAATTTTTGGAGAATAGTGGGCCACTAGAATATTAATTTAAAAAAGGAATTTTGGGGCTGGGCGCAGTGGCTCCTGCCTGTAATCCCAGCACTTTGGGAGGCCAAGGTGGGCAGATCACCTGAGGTTGGGAGTTCAACACCAGCCTGACCTTCGTGGAGAAACCCCGTCTCTACTAGAAATACAAAATTAGCCGGGCATAGTGGCACATGCCTGTAATCCCAGCTACTCAGGAGACTGAGGAGGAGAATAGCTTGAACCCAAGAGGCAGAGGCTGCAGTGAGCCACGATTGTGCCATTGCACTCCAGCCTGGGCAACAAGAGTGAAACTCCATCTCAAAAAAATCAAACAAACAAACAAACAAACAAAAAACACAGAATTTTTTGTTTGAATTGAAAGGGGTCTTTCCTACTTGAAGTTGTTGCACGTGCTACCCTAAGAACTACATATCCCATCAGGCACTGACTATCCCAAGAATTGGGTGGATCTCTGCTGTGGTGTCTGCTTTTAATTGGTTTAAAAGAAAAAGTCATCCTCCGCGATGTCAGCAAGGAAGATGAGTTTTCTGAATGAGCAATTTGGAGTTAAAGAAGTCTCCTCTTGAGGTCTTTATTTCTTCACATTCCATTACAGTGTTTTTTGTTTTTTTTTTTTGAGATGGAGTCTTGCTTTGTTGCCCAGGCTAGAGTGCAATGGCATGATCTCGACTCACTGCAACCTCCGCCTCTTGGGTTCAAGCGATTCTCCTGCCTCAACCTCCTGAGTAGCTGGGATTACAGGTGCCTACCACAATGCCCAGCTAATTTTTTTCTATTTTTAGTAGAGATGCGATTTCACCATGTTGGCCAGGCTGGTCTCAAACTCCTTACTTCAGGTGATCTGCCCACCTCGACCTCCCAAGGTGCTGGGATTACAGGCGTGAGCCACTGCGCCCAGAGTTTTTGTTTGTTTGTTTGTTTTGAGACAGAGTCTCGCTCTGTTTCGCAGGCTGGAGTGCAGTGGCATGATCTGGGCTCACTGCAACCTCCACCTCCCGTGTTCAAGCGATTCTTCTGCCTCAGCCTCCTGAGTAGCTGGGATTACAGGCATGCACCACCAAGCCGGGCTAATTTTTGCATTTTAGTAGAGATGGGGTTTCACCATGTTAGGCTGGTGGTGAACTTCTGACTTCAGGTGATCCACCCTCCTCGGCCTCCCAAAGTGCTGGATTACAGGCCTGCGCCACCTAGCCTGGCCTTGGTATTTTTATTTATTAACATTTCAGCTGGAAATGTTTTCTGACTACTATATTCCTTTGTACAGTTCAGGAGTACTATCTTACAAGAAATAGTTAAAGAATCCTTAGTAAGAGTAAAATGGGGTCTGGTCCTGTTGTGCATGCCTGTAATCCCAGCAGTTTGGGAGGCCAAGGCAGGCAGATCACTTGAGATCAGGAGTTCAAGACCAGCTGGCCAACATAGTGAAACCCCATCTCTACTAAAAATACAAAAATTAGCTGGGCGTGGTGGCGCACATCTGTAATCCCAGCTACTTTGGAGGCTGAGTCGGGAAAATCGCTTGAATTTAGGAGGCAGTGGCGAGATTAGAGACCAGCCTGGGCAGCATAGCCAGACCCCATTTTGTCCAAAAAAGGACAAAAATTAACCGGGCGTGGTAGCACACGCCTGTAGTCCCAGCTACTCAGGAGGCTGAGGTGGGAGGAGAGGATCACTTGAGCCTGGGAGGTGGAGGTTGCAGGGAGCTGAGATTGCACCGCTGCACTCCAGCCTCAAGGACAGTGTGAGACCCTGTCTCAAAAAAGAAAGTAAAATGGACTTTTTAAAAAAATCTTATTCTCATCACAAAATAGACCTATTAAAGCAAGTTCTTTTTCCACTTTCATGTTTCAAGTGAAAGTGAAAGGTGAAAACTTGCTTGCTTGCTTTTTTTTTTTTTTTTGAGACAGAGTCTCTGTTGCCCAGGCTAAAGTGCAGTGGCGCGATCTTGGCTCTGCAACCTCTGCCTCCAAGGTTCAAGTGATTCTCCTGCCTCAGCCTCCCTAGTAGCTGGGATTACAGGCATGCACCACCACATCTGGCTAATTTTTGTTTTTTGTGTGTGCGTGTGTTTTGTTTTTTTTTTTTTTTAGTAGAGATGGGGTTTCACCATGTTAGCCAGGCTGGTCTTGAACTCCTGACTTCACCTGATTCACCTGATTCACCTGCGTCGGCCTCCCAAAGTGCTGGGATTTCAGGCGTGAGCCACTGTGCTTGGCGTAGTGAAAGCTTTCTTTGCAGTTGATTTTGTAGACTAATATTTCCATTATGGAGTTAATCTTCTATATATTTCTAAGGATAAGAATATCTCAATTTCTGTGGGGAAATAACACTATTTAAATGTTTGAAAATATCTGAAAATTTATTGATCAGTGTTAATATTTAATATTAAGTCCTCAACATCTATTTATGCTATAGATGTGTATGCTACCCTCTAGGGCAGTAGTAATAAATAATGGCCAGGTGCGGAGGCTCACGCCTGTAATCCCAGCACTTTGGGAGGCTGAGGCAGGCAGATCATGAGGTTCAGGAGTTTGAGGCCAGCCTGGCCAATATGGTGAAACCGTGTCTTTACTAAAAATACAAAAATTAGCCAGGCATGGTGGCAGGAGCCTGTAATCCCAGCTACTCAGGAGGCTGAGGCAGGAGAATTGCTTGAACCCGGGAGGTGCAGGTTGCAGTGAGCCGAGCTATGCCACTGGACTCCAGCCTGGGTGACAGAGCAAGACTCCGTCTCAAAAAAGTATATATATATGTGCTAATTTCTTTACTTGTAATCCCCACCCCCAGTTGATCTTTTCAACATCAGCATTTAGCTCAAATTTTTTTTTTCCCTTCCCTGGACAACTAACTGATTGATCCTGCCTCTCTATTGGCATCTAATAATACTCTGTCACCCCTGCCAAACTGGTGTTTCTATAAGGAAAGGACTATATCAATTTTCTTATCAAAGACACTTGATAAGGCACTTATCAAAAAGCACTTGACACATGGCACACATGATGAAGTGATGATTATTGGGTGAATATATGTTGGAATTCACTATCAACTGCCAGGTGCCATCCCTGAGGATAGATAGAATTAATTATGTTTTAATATTTTCTAGGGGTGGGTGAAAGAAGTAGTGGTTAATCTTGAAGGATGTATGTTAACTGACTCGGATTTCCCTTAAATACCACCTGAGTTCCATTCCTGGTGGATTTGAAGAGGGGAGTTTCCTCCCGCCTCGTTGAAACTCTTTTTCTGGATTTGATGAGCTTATGGATATTGCCAGAGTTTAAGGCAGTGGATTTTAGTCCCAGCCTTGCAGCTTACACACACACCTGGTTGCTCCCCAGATTTCTGGAGATTCTCAATCTGTAAGCCATGCATACTTACTTTGTTTTAATGCTCCATGGGTATTTTTGATAAGCATCTAGAGTTGAGGTGACACCCACTAGCTTGACCTAGTAACTATTGTATGTGATTTTTTTTTTTTTTTTTTTTTGAGACGGGGTCTCGCTCTGTCACCCAGGCTGGAGTGCAGTGGCCGGATCTCAGCTCACTGCAAGCTCCGCCTCCCGGGTTCACGCCATTCTCCTGCCTCAGCCTCCCGAGTAGCTGGGACTACAGGCGCCCGCCACCTCGCCCGGCTAGTTTTTTGTATTTTTTAGTAGAGACGGGGTTTCACCGGGTTCGCCAGGATGGTCTCGATCTCCTGACCTTGTGATCCGCCCGTCTCGGCCTCCCAAAGTGCTGGGATTACAGGCTTGAGCCACCGCGCCCGGCCCTGTATGTGATTTTTTTATCTTGAAGTGTTTGAAGATAGTTGAAACGATTAACGCATAAATCTGTTGCCTCAGCCTTGACAACTACTATATATTCAACAGAAATCTCTCTTCTGTCTCTTTATTCTCATTGCTGCCACTCTGGTACAAGCTTTTATTGTCTGCCATATGAAATATATTATCTTCTAGATGGCTTTATTCTTGTCTCTGTTTTCTCCCTTTCTGTCAGTCTTTGACATTGCTAATTGATGTAGTGTTAGTACACATGCACACACATTTATTATCTCAAAAGAGCCCTTTACAGTTCTCTGAATGCATCATGCTTACTGGTATTCTTTTACGTTTGCTCTGCTGTCTCCCTCATCTTAAATACCCTGCCCTCTCCTCTCTGAAGCGCTAAATCCTTCAAGACCCAGATCCAGTTGTTACTCCCTTTAAAATACATTTACTATGCAATATTAAAGGAATACAGAGGATATAATGAGTAATACCCTATTTCACACACATAAGATCTTATATCACTGATTTTGAGAGGAACTATCTTGTGTCTTACTGAGAAAGAAATACTACCATTGAAACTATAACATGACTGCAAAACATATCTTAATTTCAGAAAAAAAAATGAATCTGTGAAATACAGCATAAGGAATACCATTTGTTTGCACTCTGTCTGAAAAACATTGCCAGTACTTTGAAGTTCCCTATGTGCCCCTTTACCATCTTATACACTCCTTTATCCTGAATTTTATATTTGTCATTTGGTTCTTTTATACTTTAATAGGCCTCTTGAAGACCTTGGAGAATAAGCTCTTATAGTCCTTTATTTTAAACAAGTTTTGGATGTACAATATCTCCAAGTCATCCATCACTTAAAATTACATAATGGACTACTGAAGTATATCTGCTCAAGTTTCTTCTCTATTATATTATCTTTCTATTTTTGCTGTCTGTGGGGAGGTTATAGAACTCACCTTCTCAACGTGGTCCCTCTGCAACCCATTGGCTTTTTTTTTTTGAGACGGAGTCTTACTCTGTCGCCCAGGCTGGAGTGCAGTGGCCGGATCTCAGCTCACTGCAAGCTCCACCTCCCGGGTTTACGCCATTCTCCTGCCTCAGCCTCCCGAGTAGCTGGGACTACAGGCGCCCACCACCTCGCCCGGCTAGTTTTTTGTATTTTTTAGTAGAGACGGGGTTTCACTGTGTTAGCCAGGATGGTCTCGATCTCCTGACCTCGTGATCCGCCTGTCTCGGCCTCCCAAAGTGCTGGGATTACAGGCTTGAGCCACCGCGCCCGGCCAACCCATTGGCTTTTGAAGACGTGATGTACAGCTGGTGCTGGCTGTATATACACTGATTAGGACTTTCTGGGCAGAGGAGCAGGTGCTTCTGATGGCCCTCTGGGAAAGGTATTCTAGTTTACATGTTTTGTTATCAGTTCTCATGGCCAGGTGAGCTGTGTAGCTGTAAAAATCAGGCCTGCCATCTAAAAGACAATATCATACTTGAGACATTACAGGGTTTCAGTCACAATTTTGTCACCTCCGAGACGGAGTCTTGCTCTGTCGCCCAGGATGGAGTGCAGTGGCACAATGTCAGCTCCCTGCAACCTCCACCTCCCAGGTTCAAGCGATTCTACTGCCTCAGCCTTATGATTAGCTGGGATTACAGGTGCCCACCACCACGCCTGGCTAATTTTTGTATTGTTAGTAGAGATGGGATTTCACCATGTTGGCCAGGCTGGTCTTGAACTCCTGACCTCAAGTGATCTACTCGCCTTGGCCTCCCAAAGTGCTGGGATTACAGGTGTGAGCTTCAGTCACAATTTTTAACAACCACAATGCTGGTTTTCCAGGGAATTGTATTTTCCTCTGGGGAGTTCTATTAGAAATGGGATTATTTCTATCTTGTCCTTCATTCAGCCTCATTAATTGGTCAAAAGGGCATTAACCCATTCAACCCTCTTTAATAATGTGGCGTACACTTTTGACTACAGCTTTCATGACTTACTTATACTTTGTATTGAAAAAATAAAGCTGCCCTGGGTTGAGCCAGTACTATAGAGTCAACCTCAGTCTAGAGGTAGGACCTTTACCTTCTGAGAGTTCTGGTTTACTGTAACAATGAATGTTGTTCATGTGATGATTTTGCTTTTGGAAGTGTCTACTAGCTCAAAGGTAATATTATAGTTTGAGATTCTTCCTAGTGAGACAACATTAACAAATTCACAGGATTAAACTGAGAATTTGGCTTTTTTAATATGTATATAGGTGTGGACACTGCAAGAGACTTGCTCCTGAATATGAAGCTGCAGCTACCAGATTAAAAGGAATAGTCCCATTAGCAAAGGTAAGTACAGGTGGGTTCTTCACTAACGAATGTGAAGTGTTTTAAAAAGTAGTTTGTTGTCTCAGCTTTGTTACTTGGAAAAAAATAACAGTAATAAATAGTTTGTAAGATTAACATTCATTTTCTATACTCTTATTCTGCTAAGAAGAGTGAATACTAGTTTCTGGGCAAATACTCAGCTGACTTAGTTTCAAAAGATTAAAAGTAGTGGCTGGGCACGATGGCTCATGCCTGCAATCCCAGCACTTTGGGAGGCCGAGGTGGGTGGATCACGAAGTCAAGAGATAGAGACCATCTTGGCCAACATGGGGAAACTCTGTCTCCACTAAAAATACAAAAATTAGCTGGGCGTGATGGCACATGCCTGTAGTCCCAGCTACTCAGGAGGCTGAGGCAGGAGAATTGCTTAAACCCAGGAGATGAAGGTTGCAGTGAGCTGAGATCGGGCCATTGTACTCCAGCCTGGTGAAACAGCAAGACTCCATCTCAAAAAAAAAAAAAAAAAAATTAAAAGTAGTGAGACTAAGGAAATTACTGGCGTAAAAAGTAAAATAAAATAGACCAGGTATGGTGGCTCACAGCTGTAATTCCAGCACTTTGGGATGATCACTTGAAGCCAGGAGTTGCCTGGGCAACAAAGCAAGACCTCATCTCTACAAAAAATTTAAAAAGCTGGGTGTGGTGGCTCACCTGTAGTCCCACCTTCTCAGAAGGCTGAAGCAGGAGGATTGCTTGAGGCTGCAGTGAACTATGACCATACTACTGGACTCCAGCCTAGGTGACGGAGTAAGACCCTGTCTCTTAAAAAAACAATCCCAGTACATTGGGAGGCCAAGGCAAGCAGATCACTTGAGCCCGGGAGTTTGAGACCAACCTGGGCAACATGGCAAAATTCCATCTCTACTAAAGATACAGGCAGTCTCCCATAGTACCAGCTAATCAGAGGCTGAGGTGGAAGAATTGCTTAAGCCAGAGAGGTTGAGGCTGCAGTGAGCTGTGATTGAGCCATTGCACTCTAGCCTAGGCAATAGAGCGAAACCCTGTCTCAAAACAAAAACAAAAACAAAAACAAAAAACAGAGTAGTAAAGTATATGGTAAATAAGAATTAAAGGTCAAATATGGAAGGTAGAAGTACAGCTGTAAAGGCTAAAATAATCATTGAGGCTGGGCACGGTCGCTCACGCCTGTAATCCCAGCACTCTGGGAGGCTAAGGAGGGCGGATCACTTGAGGTCAGGAGTTCGAGACCAGCCTGGCCAACATGGTGAAACCCCGTCTCTACTAAAAAAATACAAAAATTAGCCATGTGTGGTGGCAGGTGCCTGTAATCCCAGCTACTTGGAAGGCTGAGACAGGACAATCACTTGAACCCAGGAGGGCGGGGGTTGCAGTGAGCTGAGATCATGCCACTGCACTCCAGCCTGGGCGAAAGAGCAAGACTTCATCTCAAGAAATAATAATAATAATAATAATCTATGAGTAAATGAGTTCCCTAAACTGCCGTATGATAATCACAATGATGGGAATATGAAAATGATATGAGGATATTGATGAAAATGTAACCAAATGGTCAACTGTAAACTTGTATTTGTTTTTACAATTAAAGTAATGCTTCCAGAATGTTGCCATTCTGTAGTAAACCCGTAGTTGTTCTAGTCTAAAAGTTCATACCTCTGCCAGCCTCAAATAGTTCATATATAAGGCTATTTTTGGAAACTACTTTTAATCCTATCAAGCAGCTTGCCATAGGAAAAGAAATATTAATCATAGCCGGGCACTGTTGTGGCTCATACCTGTAATCCCAGCACTTTGGGAGGCCAAGGTGGGTGGATCTCCTGAGGTCTGGAGTTCAAGACCAGGCTGGCCAACATTGTGAAACCCCATCTCTACTAAATTTACAAAAATTAGCCAGGCGTGGTGGCGGGTGCCTGTAATCCCAGGTACTCGGGAGGCTGAGGCAGGAGAATGGCTTTAACCCTTGGGGTGGAGGTTGCAGTGAGCCGAATTCGCGCCGTTGCACTCCAGCCCGGGCAACAAGAATGAAACTCTGTCTCAAAAAAAAAAAAAAAAAGACAGATGCAATCACAATTCCTACCTGTGTGACTATAGACACGTTAATTTTCTGGATCTCAGTTTACCCATCTTAGAGCATAAGGATCATACTTCAGAATCTTGTGGAGATTAAATGAGATATAATATATGCAAAGTACTCGTACCTGGGTTGGAGTAAGTGACTCATTCCAGGAAATTATTTTCCTTCTTCCTGATAGGTCTCACTAGATCTGTTATGTTATAGTATAGCCCAGATTCCAGCTAGCTCAGGGAACATGTACAAGTATTGGTACCTTTGATACTAGCTCTAGGTGATTTACAAAATCAAATTATATTCCACCTAAAGGATATGAACCTCTATCTATATATCCCCTTGGTGATAGTCGTAATCAAAGTAAGCCACTGTTAATAATTTAAGTGATTTATCCCTCATGTGTTCTGAGGCAGAAAAAAGATGAAGACCACTGCTTTAGCTAATAGAGACTCCAAGAGCAGAATTTAAACAGTAACTTTTGCATATTATGTGAGGCCCAGGAATCTCAGTTTTAAAGAATTCCTTAGGCAGTTCTGATGTAGTTAGGCAAGCTCCAGTCTGCCTTTAAAATCTATATGTTCTATGGCATGTATGTCAAGAATTCCTTGATCCCCTTAGGATTTGACCAATCCTATTATTTTGAGAATATAGGAGGAACCTGCAGCAGATACTTGGCTAAGAAAATAGTTTGTGTATTTTGATCTTTAGGTTGATTGCACTGCCAACACTAACACCTGTAATAAATACGGCGTCAGTGGATATCCAACCCTGAAGATATTTAGAGATGGTGAAGAAGCAGGTGCTTATGATGGACCTAGGACTGCTGGTAAGGATCCTGAATTACATTCTGGAAACTAATGTTAAGTACCTTATTCTTTGTAGTGGAAACATAAAAATGTGTTTTTCTACACAGTGTACTTTCAGTCTTAAAAATTCCTCATCTAAAAGGTCAGTTAGTTTGGTGGTAACAAAAGACCTCTCTAAATGAACATATTATATAAGTAATATAGAAAATACACAAACTTGATTTATAAGGTCAGCTCGACATTTTTTCATTTTACAAATATTTATTGAGTATTTGTAATGGCATATTTAGAATATGCCAGATAGGCTGGGCGCGGTGGCTCAAGCCTGTAATCCCAGCACTTTGGGAGGCCGAGACGGGCGGATCACGAGGTCAGGAGATCGAGACCATCCTGGCTAACATGGTGAAACCCCGTCTCTACTAAAAAATATAAAAAACTAGCCGGGCGAGGTGGCGGGCGCCTGTAGTCCCAGCTACTCGGGAGGCTGAGGCAGGAGAATGGCGTAAACCCGGGAGGCGGAGCTTGCAGTGAGCTGAGATCCGGCCACTGCACTCCAGCCTGGGCGACAGAGCGAGACTCCGTCTCAAAAAAAAAAAAAAAAAAAAAAAAGAATATGCCAGATATTCTAAATATATTAGGTGGTTGGTATTTATTGATAAAACAGACAAGGTCCCTACTCTTGTGAAGCTTACATTCTGGGGGATGAGGGGAAGAAGGCAACAAACAAGTTTTAAAAATACAGATGAGCTGGGTGCAGTGGCACGTACATACCTATAGTCTTAGCTATTCAGGAGGCTGAAATGAGAGGCTCTCTTGAGCACAGCCTGGGCAATATAAGTCAGTCCCCATCTCTAATAAACAGTGTGGGCCGGGCTCGGTGAAACCCCATTTCTACTAAAAATACAAAAATTGGTGCTGGGCATGGTGGCACACGCCTGTAATCCCAGCTACTCGGGAGGCTGAGGCAGGAGAATCGCTTGAACCCGGGATGCAGAGATTGCAGTGGGCCGAGATCGTGCCACAGCCCTCCAGCCTGGGCAACAGAGTGAGACTCCCATCTCCATCAAAAAAAAAAAAAAAAGCGTATGTGTCTCCATATATATATATGGATAACCATCTCATACCCATTAGGATGGCTACTATTAAAAAAAATAATAAAATAGGCTGGGCGCGGTGGCTCACACCTGTAATCCCAGCACTTTGGGAGGCCAAGGCTGGCGGATCACCTGAGGTCGTGAGTTCGAGAGCAGCCAACCAACATGGGGAAACCCTATCTCTACTAAAAATACAAAATTAGCCAGGCGTGGTGGCACATGCCTGTAATCCCAGCTACTCTGGAGGCTGAGGCAGGAGAATCGTTTGAACCTGAGAGGCGGAGGTTGTGGTGAGCCGAGATTGTGCCATTGCACTCCAGCCTGGGCAACAAGAGCGAAACTCCATCTCACTCACACACACAAAAAACAACAAAATAGCCAGTGTTGGTGTGGATGTAGAGAAATTGGAAACTTTGTGCACTATTAGGAATGTAAACTGGGACAACCGCTATGGAAAACACAGTATGGTAGTTCCTTTAAAAATTAAAAATAGCGCCGGGCATGGTGGCTCATGCCTATGATCCCAGGACTTTGGGAGGCCAAGGCAGGCGGATCATTTGAGGTCAGGAGTTTGAGACCAGCTGGGACAACATGATGAAACCCCTTCTCTACTAAAAATACAAAAATTAGCTGGGTGTGATGGCGCATGCCTGTAATTCCAGCTACTTGGGAGGCTGAGGCAGAAGGATCGCTTGAACCCGGGAGGCAGAGATTGTAGTGAGTCGAGATCAGGCCACTGCACTCCAGCCTGGGGAACAAAGCAAGACTCCGTCTCCAAAAATAAAAAAATAAAAAATAAATAAAAATAAAAATGGAAGGCCAGGTGCGGTAGCTCATGACTGTAATCCCAGCTCTTTGGAAAGCCAAGGTAGGTAGATCACTTGAGGTCAGGAGTTCGAGACCAGCCTGGCCAACATGGTGAAACCCCATCTCCACCAAAAAATACAAAAATTAGCTGGGTGTGGTGGTGCACACGTGTAGTCCCAGCTACTTGAGAGGCTAAGGCAGGAGAATTCTGCTTGAACCTGGGAGGTGGAGGTTGCAGTGAGCTGAGATCACACACCACTGCACTCCAGCCTGGGTGACAGAGTGAGACCCTGTCTCAAAAAAAATAAAATTACCATATATATGATCCAGCTTCTGTATACCCACTCTGAGTATACATTAAGTCCTCACTTAATGTTATCAATAGATTCTTGGAAGCTGTAACTTTTAAGTGAAACAACCTATAACAAAACTTGGTGTTTTTTTTCCTCATCAATGTTATAGGAAACAGTGTTATTCTAGGACTTGCTGTGCATTCTTTCTCTTGAAGTTGCAGTTTCTGAGAACGTATGAATAATGTTAAGTGAGGACTTACTGTATACCCAAAAGAAGATAGTTGTACACCTATATCCACAGCAGCATTATTCATAGTAGCCAAAAATTAGAAGAAATCCAAGTATCTATCAGTGAATGAATAGTAAACAAAATACGGTATATGCATCCAGTGGAAGATTATTCAGCCTTAAAGAAGAAAATTCTGACTACATGCTGCTATATGATTCCACTTACATGAGGTAACACAAATAGTATACAGAATTGTATGTTTAAAAATGGTTAACTAGGCCGGGCGCGGTGGCTCAAGCCTGTAATCCCAGCACTTTGGGAGGCCGAGACGGGGGGATCACGAGGTCAGGAGATCGAGACCATCCTGGCTAACACAGTGAAACCCCGTCTCTACTAAAAAATACAAAAAACTAGCCGGGCGAGGTGGCAGGCGCCTGTAGTCCCAGCTACTCGGGAGGCTGAGGCAGGAGAATGGCGTAAATCCGGGAGGTGTAGCTTGCAGTGAGCGGAGATCCGGCCACTGCACTCCAGCCTGGGCGACAGAGCGAGACTCCGCCTAAAAAAAAAAAAAAAAAAAAAAAAATGGTTAACTAGGGCCAGGCATGGTGGCTCATGTGTGTAATCCCAGCACTTTGGGAGGTCAAGGTGGGCAGATCACGAGGTCAGGAGTTCAAGACCAGCCTGGCCAGCCAACATAGTGAAACCCCGTCTCTACTAAAAATACAAAAAATCAGCCGGGTGTGGTGGCAGGTGCCTGTAATTCCAGCTACTTGGGAGGCTGAGGCAGGAGAATCACTTGAACCCAGGAGGCGGATGTTGCAGTGAGCCAATGTTGCAGTCGCGCCATTGCGTTGCGACCTGGGTGACAAGGGTGAAACTGCGTCTCAAACAATCAAACAAACCAAAAAAATGGTTTAACAAGGCTCATGCCTGAATCCTAGCACTTTGGGAAGCTGAGGCAGGTGGATCGCTTGAGCCTAGTAGTTGGAGGCCATCCTGGGCAACATAGTAAGACCCCGTCTCTATAAAAATACAAAAAGCTAGCCAGGTGTGATAGTGCGTGCCTGTAGGCCCAGCTACTCAGGAGACTGAGGAGAGAGATCTGATTGACCCTCCTGGGAGGTCGAGGCTGCAGTGAGCAATGATCATGCCACTGGACTCCAGCCTGAGTGACAAAAGGAGACCCTATCTCAGGGAAAAAAAAAAAAAAAAAAATTGGAAACAAATGTCCATCAATTTTGTAGTTGTGTCTGGTTAAACTGTGGCACTTTTATAGTGAAACACTATGCATTGTAAACAATGTTTCTGTTAAAAAAAAAAAACAAAACTTTTTAAAACAATAATAACGCTATGCCACTGTAATAAAAGGTTAAAGTAGCTCTTTATATATAATTGCCTGTTTATGCATAAAATGTCTGGAAGGATATACAAGAAACTGAAATCTTGGCTGGGCGCAGTGGCTCACGCCTGTAATCCCACCCAGCACTTTGGGAGGCCAAGGCGGGTGGATCACGAGGTCAGGAGATTGAGAACATCCTGGCTAACATGGTGAAACCCCGTCTCTCTAAAAAAAATACAAAAAAGGCTGGGCGCGGTGGCTCAAGCCTGTAATCCCAGCACTTTGGGAGGCCGAGACGGGCGGATCGCGAGGTCAGGAGATCGAGACCATCCTGGCGAACACGGTGAAACCCCGTCTCTACTAAAAAATACAAAAAAACTAGCTGGGCGAGGTGGCGGGTGCCTCTAGTCCCAGCTACTCGGGAGGCTGAGGCAGGAGAATGGCGTAAACCCAGGAGGTGGAGCTTGCAGTGAGCTGAGATCCGGCTACCGCACCCCAGCCTGGGCGACACAGCAAGACTCCGTCTCAAAAAAAAAAAAAAAAAACAAACAAAAAAAAATTAGCTGGGCGTGGTGACGGGCGCCTGTAGTCCCAGCTACTCGGGCGGCTGAGGCAGGAGAATGGCATGAACATGGGAGGTAGAGCTTGCAGTGAGCTGAGATTGCACCACTGCATTCCAGCCTGGACGATAGAGTAATACTCCATCTCAAAAAAAAAAAAAGAAACTGAAATCTTATATGGAGGAAACTGGGTGACTAGGGACAAGGGTGGCAAGAAAATTTCGTCATATACCCTTTTGTACCTTCTGAATTTTGAATCATGAATAATTGCCTTCTCAAAAATTATAAATAAGTTGTGTTGTTACAACTTTTATTTTGACTTCTAAGATGGAATTGTCAGCCACCTGAAGAAGCAGGCAGGACCAGCTTCAGTGCCTCTCAGGACTGAGGAAGAATTTAAGAAATTCATTAGTGATAAAGATGCATCTGTAGTAGGTAAGTAGCAAATATTAAACCGTGCCACAGAATCATCAACTTGATTTCCAAAACCCTCCATGTCTGGGAAAGCCACAGAATTAAAGCAGTTAAGGAAACCTTGGGGCAGTTGAAAAGGGAACTGACAGAATTGGGTTAGCAATTAATATAATGTACTATAGTACATTATATAATTAGTATATAATGTAATTATAATGTGGGGGCAATTGGTGTTTTATTTGGGTGGGTTTGTGTTCTTATAGATGTGAAGGTTTAATTTCAATTAAAGGACTAGGAGGGGTGGGCATGGGAGAAAAAATAAAGGACTAGGATAGGAATATCTTCAGCATTTTCTAATGCTTCTTAAACTCTGAGATTTAACTCATATAATAAGGTAGTTATGACTGAAAATAAGGTTTTAAGGTCGGAAGATACAAGTAAATAATAAAACTCTGCTATTTTCACAATAATTAGGGAACGTCAAAGTTAAAATCAGATTGCTAGGATTTGTCTTGTTTTTGCAGCATTCATTGCTTTCTCATGTGTTGCAATATCTCATTTTTAAATGACATGAGCAAGTTAAACACTTTCTGCATCTTAGATGTTCATTGTTTTGTTTTTAAAATGTGATATATGATAAATTTGACTAAAAAATAAATATAAACATAAAAGCTATGTTTGTACTTCTCTTAGTCTCCTAATTACTGTAATAAAATTGACTTTTGCTGGGCGCGGAGGCTCACGCCTGTAATCCCAGCACTTTGGGAGGCTGAAGCGGGCAAATCACCTGAGGTCAGGAGTTCTAAACCAGCCTGACCAACATGGAGAAACCTTAGTCGGGCGTGGTGGCACATGCCTGTAATCCCAGCTACTTGGGAGGCTAAGGCAAGAGAACCGCTTGAACCCAGGAGGCAGAGGTTGGGGTGAGCCAAGATCGCGCCATTGCACTCCAGCCTGGGCAACAAGAGCAAAACTCTCGCAAAACAAAAAACAAACAAACAAAAAATACTGACTTTCTGGCAGCAGAATATGGTTTACTGTTTAAATTTGGCCAAAAGCCACTTTTTATCACCTAAATTTTACTGATTCTTTTTCTTTTACAAGGAGTTAGCATGTATTCATTAAACATTTATGTTTTAGTCACTTTTCTAAATGAGTAGTTCTAAAGACAAATAAAGAAAAAAATTGGGTGAAGTGGTTTACAGTTTATTTTGAGGTATCATCTTAATCCTTCTGATACCTGAAACTCTTAAGTTAAGCAATTTGCCCAAATTTGTTCAATTATGGGAAAGTAGAATGAAGACTTGAACACTGACAAATTTTCTCCCTTGGCTCTCTCAAGAAATGTGTCCGTAAAGGGTAGAGGGAAAATTCTCATCCTAAATATTGTGCCTGTCTGAGGTAGTCATGACAAAGCAGACCCAGTCCTCAAAATAGAACGAAACCCTTGAAAAATAGACGTTTACGGTTTGGAATATCTATCTGTTAGCACTTATTGCTTCTTCCTTGTGTTTAATATTTTCTGTATAGGTTTTTTCGATGATTTATTCAGTGAAGCTCACTCTGAGTTCCTAAAAGCAGCCAGCAACTTGAGGGATAACTACCGATTTGCACATACGAATGTTAAGTCTCTGGTGAACGAGTATGATGATAATGGAGAGTAAGTGATTGAGTTGAATCTCCAGACGAAGTATTATTGTGTGAACTGGTGTGATTGATTGACTGATTGATTGATTGGGACAGGGTTTCACTCTGTCACCCAGGCTGGAGTGCAGTGGTGTGATTTCTGCTCACTGCAACCTCCGCCTCCCGGGTTCAAATGATTCTCACGCCTCAATCTCCTGAGTAGCTAGGAGTACAGGCACGTGCCACCATACCTGGCTAATTTTTGTATTTTTAGTAGAGACAGGGTTTCATCATATTGCCCAGGCTGGTCTCAGATTCCTCTGCCTCCCGAAGTGCTGAGATTGCAGGCCTGAGCCACCGTACCCATCTGAATTGGTCATTTTTATACCTAATTTTTCCCAAGGGTTTATTGAGTACTTTCGAGGCATTATGCTACATGCCAGAAACTATTGCTGCCTTCAAGGAACAACCCTCTATCTAGTAAAGGGAGATTGTATACATGAACATATGTAAAAATGAAATTATAAAGTATATATAGAACTATATGCAGAGTGGTTGGAAGTACAAAAGAGGGAGTGATTGTTTTTCTTCTTTTGGGGTAGGTGGGTAATATCAGAAAAATTCATAGAGGGGGTGACTCTTGAAGGATGAGGTTTTTTCTGGAAGGTTATAGCCTTTGAAATAAAAATTATTCCAGATAGAGCACCAGGAGTGAAGGCCTTGAAATGTAAGATAGCCTAGGCATGTTGGGGCCCATAGTACTGCTGGAGTATTGTTTGTGATTGAGATAATGAAAGATAAGATTGGAGTATTAAGCAAAGACCAAATTATAAATTTTAAGTGCCATACAAAAGAGCTTAGATTTTATCTTTTAGACATTTGAGAGCCATTGAAAGACTCTGGGCTGGGGAGTAATGCCTAGTGTTCTATTATTAGAATACTAAGCTTGTGGGAGTAGTAGCCTCCTGCTCAAGGTCATTGCCAAGGTCTGATCTTTCACAAAAACAATTTACAACCTCCCACATAAATGGGTTAAATTTGTGAAGAAGTCACTGGCAACCACATGATAATGGTTTGAAGGGGGAATGGTGAAAGGCATTCAAAGGATTCTAAGAATTCTAAGGATTATAAGGAGAATCTAAACTGAGGATGACATGTGAGAGTCTAAACTCGGTCAACAGCATTAGTGGCAATGGATAGGAAGGAGTGAGTATAAAAAATGTAAACAATAGTCACTAACCATGTGTGAAAAGGAGAAGATTTAGAGTAAGTTTGAGTTTTTTGTTTTTATTTTTTTCAGACGGAGCCTCACCCTTGTTGCCCAGGCTGGAGTGCAGTGGTATGATCTCGGCTCACTACAACCTCTGCCTCCTGGGTTCAAGTGATTCTCCTGCCTCAGCCTCCTGAGTAGTGGGATTACAGGTGTGCACCACCACACCTGCCTAATTTTTGTGTTTTTAGTAGAGACAGGGTTTCATCATATTGGCCAGGCTGGTCTCAAACTCCTGACCTTTGGTGATCTGTCTGCCTCAGGCTCCCAAAGTGTTGGGATTACAGGTGTGAGCCACCACACCCAGCCTGCTATTGTTTCTAAAGGTTTGAAAATCTACTCTAACCCCCTTTTGAGATAATGAAAAAGCTGAAGACCAGAAGGATTAAATTGAGACCTGGTCCAATGTGTTTGGAATTAGTTGGGGAACTATGATTAGAACCACGTTCTCTTAATTTTCCAACCCAAAATGTATTAAACCCTATACCCAATTATTGCATTTAAGATTAAAGTGGTTAGCATCTTAGTGTTAATGAGAATGTCATGTTGCTGAATCTGTGGTACTAGAAAAGAGTCCTTGTGTGCTTAGATGTTGCTAGTTAAAAGTGGCAGCAAAAGTAGATAGTCTGAGCATTATATGAAACATGGGGGCTCCGCCTGTAATCCCAGCATTTTTGGAGGCCGAGATGGGAGAATCACTTGAGCCTGGGAGTTCAAGACCAGCCTTGGTAACATGGTGAGACCCCCATCTCTATAAAAATTTAAAAAAATAAAAAATTAGTTGTGCATGGTGGTGCACACCTGTGTTCTCAGCTATTTGGGCAGCTGAGGTGGGAGGATCACTTGAGCCTGGGAGTTCAAGGCTACAGTGAGCTATGATCATACCACTGCACTCCAGTCTGAGCAACAGAGTGAAACCCTATCTCAAAAAAAAAAAAAAAAAAAAAAAGGATGGGAGACAGTTCTTCTGTTATCTGCCTACTGAGACTTTTTTTTTTTTTAAGGGGTATCATCTTATTTCGTCCTTCACATCTGACTAACAAGTTTGAGGACAAGACTGTGGCATATACAGAGCAAAAAATGACCAGTGGCAAAATTAAAAAGTTCATCCAGGAAAACATGTGAGTACTTCTTTGTATCTTGTCTGGGATTTATTTACTTGATTTTAGTTTGTTTACCTCAGTTATTAAGCAGAGCTATATTTTGGCTTAAACGGTCTATTCAGGGGGATTGTAATAATAATAGTTTGAGTTTACATTAAAGCAGTAATGCTGGGCGCGGTGGCTCACGCCTGTAATCCCAGCACTTTGGGAGGCCGAGGCGGGCGGATCACAAGGTCAGGAGATCGAGACCACAGTGAAACCCCGTCTCTATTAAAAATACAAAAAATTAGCCGGGCACGGTGGCGGGTGCCTGTAGTCCCAGCTACTCAGGAGGCTGAGCCAGGAGAATGGCGTGAACCGGAGAAGCGGAGCTTGCAGCGAGCCGAGATCGTGCCACTGCACTCCAGCCTGGGCGACAGAGCGAGACTCCGTCTCAAAAAAAAAAAAAATAAATAAAGCAGTAATGTATGGGTGTTAGAACTCCTGTTGTCATCCTGTAAGGTATATATTGCTCAGTACTTGTCCTAAATGTTGAAAATCTCTTTCCTTCATAAATGCTATCAGTTACTTTGTGGCAACTTTATGATATAGCTAAAAACTTGCCAAGCCAGTTGATAATGGATTATTTCATTTCAGTTTCGGTATCTGCCCTCACATGACAGAAGACAATAAAGATTTGATACAAGGCAAGGACTTACTTATTGCTTACTATGATGTGGACTATGAAAAGAATGCTAAAGGTTCCAACTACTGGAGAAACAGGTAATAAGAATTATGTTTTTCCCACATGGACAAGTTTACCCAATGTATAAACAGTCCCTTCTAACTATCTTGTTGTTTCCTTAAGAATCTGTAAAACAATAAATGGTTCCTTAAGAAGCTGTAAAAAAAAAAAAAAATTAAAATTACTGTCCTGTTACCATGTGTGGTATAAGAGCAGGAAAGAATGGGAACATTTGGCTTCCAAAAACTACATTTGAAGCCATAGGACAAATAACATAAACTGTTTTCAAAATCTGTTGGGCATGTATTTCATAGGTGTTTCTTTGCTTTGTGACATAGTGACTCTAAGTAGAAGGTGGAAATTTGATATAAAATGCACTTAAACATTGTGCTTACTTGCACATTTAGACTCTCAGTGCATTTTACCTTTACAAATTTTCTTTTCAGATCAGTCATTATGCCTAAAACAGATTTCAGTTGTATATTACAGCAAGATTTAGCAGGAATGCACCAGTTGATTGGGCATCACCAATTTGCCAGTGAAGTTCAGTAAGGCATTGAAGTATATCATAATCCTGTGTCAGGGCCCAGAAGCTCAGACTGTTCAGACTGATTCCAGAAGGCTAGAACTATAGAAGTTAGTCTTTGCTTTCCAGTCACTTGCTGCTTAGTTTCAAAAGTGCTTGACCACCCTGTATAGTCTTGGCACAAATGTCTCTTGTTTCCCACAGGGTAATGATGGTGGCAAAGAAATTTCTGGATGCTGGGCACAAACTCAACTTTGCTGTAGCTAGCCGCAAAACCTTTAGCCATGAACTTTCTGATTTTGGCTTGGAGAGCACTGCTGGAGAGATTCCTGTTGTTGCTATCAGAACTGCTAAAGGAGAGAAGTTTGTCATGCAGGAGGAGTTCTCGTGAGTTGCTAGTTGGGCTTTGATTCTCCAAGGCATTTATTAAAGCCTTTTATACTACAAAGGATTTCTAAAGAACAATAACCCTGGAATGTGAAGATAGGTCTTTTAATCAAGACCTATGACTGTCGTTTTTCTCAATTTAAATATAGATACTTTAGGCCAGGCACAGTGGCTCACACTTGTAATCCCAGCACTTTGGGAGGCCAAGGCGGCGGATCACCTAAGGTCGGGAGTTCGAGACCAGCCTGACCAACATAGAGAAACCCCGTCTCTACTAAAAATACAAAAATTAGCCAGACACAGTGGTGCATGCCTGTAATCCCAGCTACTTGGGAGGCTGAGGCAGGAGAATCGCTTGAACCTGGGAGGCGGAGGTTTCAGTGAGCCAAGATCGTGCCATTGCACTCCAGCCTGGGCAACAAGAGTGAAACTCTGTCTCAAAAAACATAAATAAAAATAAATAAATACGTATCGATACTTTAAGGATTATGATCCTTAATGAATTCTGAAAACTAATGAAAGGATGGCAGGTTGGAATTCTTACATAATTCCACTTGGTCATTAATTGCAGATAGAGGCTGAGCACAGTGACTCACACCTGTAATCCCAGCAATTTGGGAGGCCAAGGTATGTGGATCACTTGAGGTCAGGAGTTCGAGACCAGCCTGGCCCACATGGTGAAACCCCGTCTCTATTAAAAATACAAAAATTAGCTGGGTGTGATGGTGTGCACCTGTAATTCCAGCTACTAGGGAGGCTGAGGCACCAGAATCACTTGAACCCGGGAGGCAGAGGTTGCAGTGAGCCGAGATCACGCCACTGTTCTCCAGCCTGGGTGACAGAGCAAGACTGTGTCTCAAAAAAACAAAAAAAGATAAGATTGGACAACCTCCTTTGGGCCAGATGTGGTTGCTCACACCTATAATCCCAGCACTTTGGGAGGCTGAAGCAGGAAGATCACTTGAGCCCATGAGTTTGAGGCCAGCCTGGGCAACATAGCCAGACCCTGTCTCTAAAAAATTGAAAAATCAAAAAAAAGATTGAACAGCTTCATTGATACGGATGTCATTTCAAACCAAACCATTCCCCCCTCATCCCTACAGAATGTATTTTCTTTTTGAAATACCACATGAGTCTAAAGTAAACTCAGAATCAGGAAGATCTTAAGACCCCAGAAACAATTTTTACCCTCACTTTCTGAGATTTTGGGAGATTGAGACAAGAGAAAATATTCCTTGTGAGACAATCAATAAAATGAAATACTGTAAACACACACTATCCTCCAGAGCAATAAGACCTGGTTCTTTTACAAAAATGAATCTCTAGCAGACCAATGATTCTTTCTCTGAACTTTGAAATCCACAAAGAACACACTAGAAATAAAAAACGGTTTGTTTCTTCAGTCTGTAGTTCTGCATATTGAGAGATAAGAGTTCCCCTTTTTTTTAGCCTTGAAAAGCTAAAATACACAGTAACTGTTCAAAGCAATTGCTATAATTTTCTCAGTGGTGGGAACAGATTAACAAGCCTTACCCTTGTTTTCCAATTGTAGGCGTGATGGGAAGGCTCTGGAGAGGTTCCTGCAGGATTACTTTGATGGCAATCTGAAGAGATACCTGAAGTCTGAACCTATCCCAGAGAGCAATGATGGGCCTGTAAAGGTGAGGTACTGACAGCCTCATCAAGCTATGAGCAATTGCCTCTCCTCGTTTCTTTGTTCCAAAACTGTGGGGTCTAAATGAAGACTTCATTGGCCATCTCTTTTTTTTTTTTTGTCCTTACTCCCTGAGTCATAAAATAAGCATTGGCAGGCCAAGCGGTGGCTCATGCCTGTAATCCCAGCACTTTGGGAGGCCAAGGCAGGCAGATCATGAGGTTGAGAGTTCGAGATCAGCCTGCCCAACATGGTGAAACCCCATCTCTACTAAAAATACAAAAAAATCAGCCAAGTGTGGTGGCGGGTGCCTGTGTTCCCAGCTACTTGGGAGGCTGAGGCAGGAGAATCACTTGAACCCGGGAAGCAGAGGTTGCAGTGAGTCGAGATTATGCCACTGCACTCCAGCCTGGGTGACAAGAGTGAAACTCCATCTCAAAAAAAAAAAAAAGCATTGGCAGGGCTCATAATGCTTGGTAGGGGCAAGAGTATAAAGCCTGCATAGAATTTTCTGATGAAATTTATATTGGGCTAAGTTACTCTTGAGGATAGAGCAACCCCTAAGAACAGTGTATACTTTGAATTTTTTTATAGAGATGTGGTCTTACTCAGTTGCCTCAGCCTTCTGAGTAGCTTGGACTGCAGGCATGTGCCACCAAGCCTGGCTTGAAATTACTTTAAGGAACGGTTGGGTAGCACTTCTATATCCTGTAACTTCCTGAACATAGTTTGATAGGTGACAGACAAAGGAACGAGTTGGTATCTAGTGAATGACAACATCTTTAATCTGTAAATGTGATTTGGGTTTCTATGACTTACTTTCCTTGGTAACACATCAAATTAGAGAGGGATTGGGTCTAGAAACAAATACAGCTTGTGAATTTATTTTTTTATGTTACCTTACCAACTAGAGGTTCCTCTGTGTTTTCCAGGTAGTGGTAGCAGAGAATTTTGATGAAATAGTGAATAATGAAAATAAAGATGTACTGATTGAATTTTATGCTCCTTGGTGTGGTCACTGTAAGAATCTGGAGCCCAAGTATAAAGAACTTGGAGAGAAGGTAAGTATGAACCCTATTCTGAGGATAACATTTGAGCGGGAGCAAAGTTTATAAATGTATTCAGCATTGGCTCATTTGCTTGGTTCCTAAGTACTTGTAGATTTTTTTTCCCAATTACTTGCTGTTTACTCACTTTCTCTTGACTGCCCCCTAGTGCTCCAGCCTGTGCAGTGCCTGAGATACCCACTTTTAACATTCCATTCCTCAGGCTCAATCTAGATAATAGTTCAAAATATCTAAGAACTTCTGAATTTTGGTAATGGCTTACATGAATCCATATGGTTCTTCATCTTAAAACATTTGACTTAGCCCCTGTAATGTCTTATTTAGACCAGGTAAATTTGAAGGTGGCAATATGTAGTCTTAATACAAGAGAAAAAAGGGAAGCTTGTGGAAAGTGAGGTACTACCATCTGCAAAGCACTCTTCCCACCTGAACAGCAGTTTATCTGCTGGAATTACAGGTGCGCACCACCACACCCAGCTAATTTTTGTATTTTTAGTGTTTGAAGAATGAGATTGTTTTAAGTCTTGAATTGACTTAAGTGTCCCTCTGTCACTGAAAATTTGAAATGTAAACATTTAACCTGTTTTATTAACAGCTCAGCAAAGACCCAAATATCGTCATAGCCAAGATGGATGCCACAGCCAATGATGTGCCTTCTCCATATGAAGTCAGAGGGTAAGTGGATTAAAAATTAACAAAAGTGTCTAGGCAATTGATTGGAATAAAGCTTGTAACCACCAGGAAATCATTACTAGACATAGTCTTCATATTCCAGTTGAAGGAAGAACCACTGATTCCTTCTTGGCTTAAGAGTTCTGCACATGAGCCCACATAACTGCTTCAAATTAATAAATGTTTCTTTCCCCAGTTTTCCTACCATATACTTCTCTCCAGCCAACAAGAAGCTAAATCCAAAGAAATATGAAGTAAGTGAATTGTCCCATATCCCCACAAATACATACACAGACATAAACACACACTCTTAAACATAGTTCTTTAATTGGGTTGGTTTATTTACTTATTTAATTTTATTTATTTTTGAGACGGAGTTTCGCTCTTGTTGCCCAGGCTGGAGTGTAATGGCGTGATCTCGGCTCACTGCAACCTCCACCTCCCAGGTTCAAGCGATTCTCCTGCCTCAGCCTCCCAAGTAGCTGGGATTACAGGCATGTGCCACCACCCTGGCTAATTTGTATTTTTTTTTTTTTTATTATTATACTTTAAGTTCTAGGGTACATGTGCATAACGTGCAGGTTTGTTACATATGTATACTTGTGCCATGTTGGTGTGCTGCACCCATCAACTCTTCATTTACATCAGGTATAACTCCCAATGCAATCCCTCCCCCCGCTAATTTGTATTTTTAGTAGAGATGGGGTTTCTCCATGTTGGTCAGGCTGGTCTTGAACTCCTGACCTCAGGTGATCTGCCCACCTTGGCCTCCCAAAGTGCTGGGATTATAGGCGTGAGCCACCACGCCAGGCTAATTGGGTTTATTTAACTAAAAACTGTTTAAACTCTCATGGTCAGTATATGTGGCTGCTAATGTGCTTTTACAAACTCAAAAGTCTTCCTTTTTGGAGCAGATCAGGGTTATTTAAAAAGTTACATTTTTAAGGTAATCTTTCTGTTTTCAGGGTGGCCGTGAATTAAGTGATTTTATTAGCTATCTACAACGAGAAGCTACAAACCCCCCTGTAATTCAAGAAGAAAAACCCAAGAAGAAGAAGAAGGCACAGGAGGATCTCTAAAGCAGTAGCCAAACGCCACTTTGTAAAAGGACTCTTCCACCAGAGATGGGAAAACCATTAGGGAGGACTGGGACCCATATGGGAATTATTACCTCTCAGGGCTGAGAGGACAGAATGGATATAATCTGAATCCTGTTAAATTTTCTCTAAACTGTTTCTTAGCTGCACTGTTTATGGAAAACCAGGACCAGTTTATGTTTGTGGTTTTGGGAAAAATTATTTGTGTTGGGGGGAATGTTTTGGGGGTGGGGTTGAGTTGGGGGTATTTTCTAATTTTTTTTGTACATTTGGAACAGTGACAATAAATGAGACCCCTTTAAACTGTCTTACTTTCCACAAGATTGAGAACCAGGTGTTCTCTGCACACTATCACTGTTCAATAGAGCTTTCCTCAGTGATGGAAATGCTCTGTAATCTACACTGTTCAGTACAGGTAGCTATGGAGCATCTGAAATATGACTAGAAACTACATTTTTAGTCTTCATTAATTTAAATAGCAATACAGTTGCTACCATACTGATCACTGCAGCTGTAGACTGACTGACTGGGTCCATAATCACCTCAAAATTCTTTCAAAATTTATTATCTCTTTCTCTCCTTACATGTTTATTGCCCAGACCTACCCTGGTGATTAGAGAACAGGTGAAGGGCCTTTCTTGTTAGGCTGTCCATGCCCTAAGGATGGGTTCCTGTTTATCCTTGCCACGCAGCTAAGCTTACTGCATATTTATACCTCCCAAGGACTGTTCTCTGTCCAGAAATGCCCTGTCAAGGGTGTGGCATCACAAGGTTTCATCCAAGTTGTTTCAGGAATTGCTGACACTGCTGGGTGCAGTTCTATCTCCCAAAGCCTAGGGTGTGGCCCTTTAACCTCCCCCTTCAGTAGAACTGGGAAAGGCAGTATCATTCCTAGTTATGAGTAAAGCATCCACTTTCTTTTGTAACAGTGAGGAACAGAAAGGACTGAAGAGTGATCTTTTGTCCAACTAAACCATTTATCTCCTTTTGTAGGTAAATTCAAATCCTGCCCAGTTATAGTTTTCAGTCACTGGATAATTCGAGGTAGGAGCGCTACTTTAGGTGATCCTAGGAATTCCTATGTTCAGAAAAGAATTTTCTTCCTACTATATAATTACAGTATGTAGCTGTCAATTTTAAGATGAATTTGATAGAGCCTTACAGCAAAGTATGTATCTTGGTCACACACAGAGCTTGGAAAAAGTAAAAGATGTCTAAACCATAATCTTAGAGATTCTAACTCATAACATCTGGGCTGGGGTCCAGGGATCTAATTGTTTAGAGAGCCCCAAAAGTGTCTCAGATGTGAAGGCAGGGTTAAGAACCACCTGCCTTGGAAGATTTAAGGAAAACATATGAACTTGTACAAAGGACACAGAAGCAGTCAGTTTTAATTTTTTAGCCATGTTGGTAAAAAAGTTCATTTTCAGTACATGGGTAACACCCAGGCCCTTTCCTATTATATCTAGGTATGCTACAAGTTATTTTAGCTCTTACCAAAAGTTATTATTACTGTTTCCTTAGGGAGGCTAGTAGACTAAATTCACTTAGTTTGGTTTGTCTAATGTCCTCATTATCTTATCCTGAAGATGATGTCATTTCTCAGGACTTGAAAATGACTTGGCTGAACTAAAGGTAAAAAAGCCAAGCCTCTGTCACTTTTCCTAAACTCCTAGGCATAGCTATGGAGTCTTTGCACAGTGCCCACACCCCAAAAATTAACAATGAAAACCAAACCTCAGGAAGCTAGAGCAACTCTCTACTTGCCACCACGGACTCCAGTGGTCAGCATAAGAAAAGCATATAGTTGCATTCTATTTAGTTTACAGCTGCTTTGTTCCTTCGTGTTTCACTAAGCAGAGGCTCAAGAATTCCCTTGATAACTTCAGCTGCCCCTGTTCTTTTCCTCAAACTCCAGGATGAGACCTTTAATGTGGGACAATTTCTGGTGAAGGTACTCACAGCGACGCTTCTCTTCTCTGTAACCTGGGTACCGCTGCAGAGAAAAAGCATCCATGTCAAAAAGTAAAAATTCTCATTTCTACCTTGCTTGCTTCCATTCCCCGACCTTGTCTTACCTTCCTGAACTTTTTATATTCCTGGACTATCTTGTCTTCCAGCACCTGAAACAGAAAATACTAGCACTGAGTTCAACATTAAGAAATAAAGAGAGGGGTGGCCAGGCACGGTGGCTCACGCCTGTAATCCTAGCACTTTGGGTGGCCAAGGTGGGCAGATCATGAGGTCAGGAGATAGAGACCATCCTGGCTAAGACAGTGAAACCCATCTCTACTAAAAAATACAAAAAAATTAGCCAGGCGTGGTGGCAGGCGCCTGTAGTCCCAGCTACTTGGGAGGCTGAGGCAGGAGAATGGCATGAACCCAGGAGGCGTAGCTTGCAGTGAGCCGAGATCGCGCCACTGCACTCCAGCCTGGGCGAAGTGACTCCATCTCAAAAAGAAAAAAGAGAGAGGGGCCAGGCGCAGTGGCTCACACCTGTAATCCCAGCACTTTGGGAGGCTGAGGTGGGTGGATCACTTGAGATCAGGAGTTCAAGACCAGCCTGGCCAACATGGTGAAATCCTGTCTCTACTAAAAATACAAAAATTAGCTGGGCGTGGTGGCACATACCTATAATCCCAGCTATTCGGAAAGCTGAGGCACGAGAATTGCTTTAGCCTAAGAGGTGGAGGTTGCAGTGAGCCAAGACTGTGCCTGAGAGAGCTAGACTGTCTCAAAAAAGAGAAGTAACTTCCCTTCTCATTCTACTGAATGATACAATGATACAGACTAATTTTTCCCTTCAAACAGGTTTTCTTGTCACTGCTTAGTCACTTTATGAACACAGGCATATGGGTGGTTAGCAGGGGGTTAATGGCCAGTAGAGTTGGAAAGCCAGGCTGGGTCCTGTCCTTACCTTATATTCCGGAGTTCCTCGCTGAACTCTTTTAATCTCTGCTCCCAGCTCTATGAACCTTTGGCTTGCAGTCCCAACACGGGCATGCAGGATGCGGTATTCAGCATAATCTGTCTCAAAGTCCTGCTCATAGGCATGTTGCTGTTCTGCACTGCGGATGGCCCTGTATTGCCTGCCAGGAGCAGAGAGCTGTCACCTTCAATTTCATTGCCCCTGAAAAGCCCTCAGCTTCCAGGAAGTATATCTTAATATATGCACAAGGCTTCATGAAATTGGAAAAAGCAAGGGAACTCACAGGAGATAGTCTGGTACATCTTCAGGGCTTGGGGATTCAGAATCTAGGAAGGAATCAAGAAAACACAAGTGATTATAAGTCTTTTCCACTGGCATTTTTACCCTCCTTTCATTAACTCACCTTCTTGAACTGAGGAACTGCATTCTAATCTGGGGTCCATGTCTTCATCTTTATCTTCTTGCTCCCAATCTTCTCCCTCTTGTAAATCCTGATTGGTCAGGCCTTGTAGGGGGCTTGGCGCTAAAGGCAGAGTTCTGAACCTCTTTTCTTCTAGTTCTACAGTGGCCACAGGCACTGAACGTTTCTGTTGAGGAAAATATCTGTGTGACATAAACAGCCAAGAGCTTCCTAAATATGTTCTTTTCTCAAGAATTCCTCCTAGGCTGGGCACAGTGACTCATACCTGTAATCCCAACCATTTCAGAGGCTGAGGTGGGGGAATTGCTTGAACACAAGATTTCAAGACTAGTCTGGGTAACATAGTGAGACCCTATCTCTGCAAAAAAATCAGAAAATGAGCCTGGTGTGGTGGCACACACCACCTGAGGAGGGAGAATCACTTGAGCCCAGGAGTTCAAGGCTGTGGTGAGCTGTGATCATACCACAGCACCCTAGCCTGGGTGACAAGAGTGAGACTAAGAAAAAAAAAAGGATGGTTTGAACCCAGGAGTCTCCAGCCTGGGGAACAGAGAGACTTTGTCTCTAAAAAAATTCCTCCTATATAATGAGCTTCCAATTTCTTTCTTTTTTTTTTTTTTTTTTTTTTTTTGAGACAGAGTTTCACTCTTTTTGCCCAAGCTAGAGTGCAATGGTGCAATCTTGGCTCACCGCAACCTCAGCCTCCCGGGTTCAAGCGATTCTCCTGCCTCAGCCTCCCGAGTAGCTGGGATTACAGGCATGTGCCACCACCCCGGCTAATTTTGTATTTTTAGTAGAGACGGGGTTTCTCCATGTTGGTCAGGCTGGTCTTGAACTCCCGACCTCAGGTGGTCCACCTGCCTCGGCCTCCCAAAGTGCTGGGATTACAAGCGTGAGCCACCGCGCCTGGCCTGAGCTTCCAATTTCTAAGTTTTCACTTGACTAAAAGTGCTCTTCAAAATAGTCTTTGCCACTGTTTCATTATACCAATGTTAAAAAAAAAGAAAGAAAGAAAGAAAAGCCCTTGCCATTATAACTTACCTTGTCCAGACGTTTCCGGCTGGCAGAGGAAGGCAGCTCCTGAACAGGTTCTCTGTTTGGAAGATGGGTCTGGTTTCTAGGATATTTTCAGGGAATGGGACAGATGAAGACCAGGGTAGGAGGTGGAACTGGATCTTTTATTACAACATTTAAGAGTGGAGATTAGAAAGGAAGACAATGCCAAAGCTTCCCATGTTAGTCCCACCCCGTCCCAAGTACCTCACTTCCCGCTGTGCCATGTGCTCCCTTGAGGATCCTGGGAGTGACTGTCCTTGGTTGCTTGCCAGTGGATCTGACACTGACACCTGGTGGGGAAAGTGGCAGGAGCACTTGGTTCCCTGGAGTACTGGGATACCTTGGACTTCAGCCTTTGCCCCACCTTATCACAACTCCCTGCAGTTTCTGGCCTCACCTCCTCTAGTGCTATCTGTGGCTGTGATACTACATCTCCTTCAGAATAGTTTCCTGTGTTCTGCCAACTCTCAGGATGTCTGGCATCTTCAGGCAGGTTGTGTCCCTGAACTGATAATGGGGCTGGGATAGAATCCATGGCTGCCCAAATAATGAGGCGCTCCCTGAGTGAGCCCAGGCAGTGGAGGCGGTTAGACCCAGACCTGGAAAGGCGTGGTGGAAAAAAATAGGGGGGTGAGCTCTTAAGCACCTCTTCACATTTCCCTCCCCCACTTTCCACAAACCCTTTCTTGCCTGCTACCTGTTCCCCCTTACCTGACGAAGCGTTGGCACACAAGGTCTAGGCTACCACCAGCGCCCTCCTGGCAACACTGGGACACTATGAAGGAGAAGAGGCAGGACCAGCCAGGGCCTGGGAACCTCAGATACTGGAGGTGGAAGGAGACGGTAAGCCCCATGAAGTCAGCCCCTCCCCCTCCTGCCGCCGCCACTCCTCCGGGAGCCAGCCTAAGTAAGACTAAGACGGGTCCCACAGGGCTCGTTAGCACACCAGGTGCAGCTGGGCCTGAGTTCCCCAGGAGGCTGAAACAGCACAGTCCCCTCAACCACAGCCCCCTGGGACAACCCCAGCAGCCTCCTCGCCCCATTTGGAGTTCAGTTCTCGGAAATACCTCAGACCGTGACCACTCGCAGCCTCCGGCCCCGATCGCACCTTCCACCTCCAGCCCACGTTTATGCTCCCTCGCCCTAATCTCACTCACACACCCTGAGCTCGCACTTACCCCTCGGTGGCCTTGGAAGGCAATCACCGGCCGTACCTGCGGGGAGAGCGAAGATGTGACCATTGAGCGCAGGTGAAGCGGTATCCCCAGGATCCGGGGTCCGGAGCCCGGGATCACCTGCCTAGCCGGCTTCACTTGGAGAGGTGGGGAGGCCAGAGCTTGCGGATGCCGCTCCCTCTCCCCTGCACCTTCTCCAGGGTCGCCGGCTGAGGCCCAAGGTTCCCAGGGGCAGGGACTAGAGAAGAAGGGGGCCGGCCGTACCTGTTGCCGCTGACACTCTTGCAGCGCCCGCAGCGCAGCGTCGTTGAGCCTGAGCAGTAAGAGGCTGGTCCGGGCAGCTGGCGTGAAACAGAGCCGGCGCTGTCCACTCAGAGGCTCCTGGAGCTCCTCCATGGCGAAGAGTTCGAGTGCAAGCAGCACGGGGGCCACAGGCGAGGGCCACCACCGCCACCTCCTCTGTGCAAGGTTTGGCTGGCACACCCGGTAACCCACGTCTGCCCCACCCTCCGCCCGGAACCCGCCCCTGGCCCCACCTCCGGCGAGCACCACCCTGAGGTTTCCCAGCCGCGTGGGCGGCGCTTCGCTTTCCCGGGCCAACCCCCCGGACCTCGGCGCTCTCTTCTAGGATCTGCGTGAGTCGCTTTGGGCTATAGGAAGAGCTATCCCCATTTCTCGGGAGAAAGAGTCCGCGACCACTGTCTGACCTCTCACCCAGGGTCCCCAGTCCTGCCTCAGTTTCCCCAGCGACCCTGAATTTGGAGTTGCTGTCTCTAAGTGAAAGCTGAAACTGCAACCCTTTGAGGGTTTCAGCCGCAGAGGGGCGGCAGAAAGGGCCTGATTGGTAGGCGGGCTCAGCGGTTCGCGCCCAGTTAGCCCCGAGCCTCGGAGACCAGAGGATGGCTGACCCGAAGGGGCACCCGAGACAGCGCTTGGGCTTTTTCCCGCCCGCCGTTCCACCGCGGATCTGAAACCGGTTTCTAATAGACTGGAGAGGTAATCGGGCCCTGCGGTTGTGGTGGCAGCAGCGAAAGTTGGCTGTCACCGACTGGAGCGCCCCCCCACTGGTGGGCAGGGATGCGGGCGCGGGTAGTGGCAGGAAAGTTGCAGGGCAGAGAGCCAGAACCCAGTCCTAGGTCTCATCTCGTGGCCTAAACACACGTCAGAGTGGTGAGACCGCTCCCTGAGGAGGGCCAGGAGCTGCCATGAAGTCGCCAGGCATTCCAGAGGGCCAGATCCTGGTGCAGTGAGACCCCAGGACCAACCTCTGGCCAGCCCTTGGTGTTTCCACTTGTTCCTGTTTGATTATATTTCCCAAGAGCCTTAATGTTGTCCTGTTTCCTAACCAGGATCCGTCTGTTAAATCCCTGGACCTGCACAATCCCAGGGAACCTTAATGTCCTCCACCACAAATAAAATTACCTATACATTTGTCAAAACTCATCAAAAAAATACACATAATTTTTTTTTTTTTTTTTTTTTTTTTGAGACGTAGTCTCGCTGTGTCACCCAGGCTGGAGTGCAGTGGCGCGATCTCGGCTCACTGCAAGTTTCGCCTCCCAGGTTCACGCCATTCTCCTGCCTCAGCCTCCCAAGTAGCTGGGACCACGGGCACCCGCCACCACGCCCCACGCCCGGCTAATTTTTTGCATTTTTAGTAGAAACGGGGTTTCACCGTGTTAGCCAGAATGGTCTCGATTTCCTGACCTCGTGATCCTCCCGCCTCACCCTCCCAAAGTACTGGGATTAGAGGCGTGAGTCACCGTACCCGGCCAATACACATAAAATTTGTATGTAAATTGTACTTCAATAAAGTTGATCTTTAAAATCTGTGCTCTCTCTGTTTCTCTGTGACAATATCCTAATTTGATAAACAGTTGTGGTAATGGATAAAGCTGGTCTCTTAGCTGGGCATAGCAGTGCATGCCTGTAGTCCCAGCTACTCAGGAGGCTGAAGCAGGAGGATCGCTTGAATCCACGTTCAGGCCATGTTTTTGTCACTGCACTTCAGCCTGAGCGACAGAGAGAGACCCTGTCTCAAAAAGAGAAAAAAAAAAAAAAAAAAAGGCCGGGCACACCAGCTCGTGCCTGTAATCCCGGCACTTTGGGAGGCTGAGGCGGGTGGATCACCTGAGGTCAGGAGTTTGAGACCAGCCTGGCCAACATGGTGAAACCCCGTCTGTACTAAAAATACAAAATTAACCGGGTGTGGTGGCACACGCTTGTAGTCCCAGCTACTTGGGAGGCTGAGACAGGAGAATCACTTGAACCCAGGAAGGCAGAAGCTGCAGTGAGCCAAGATCATGTCTCTGCACTCCAGCCTGAGTGAGACAGAGCAAGACTCCATCTCAAAAAAAAAAAAAAAAAAAGAGGCTGAGTGTGGTGGCTCATGCCTGTAATCCCAGCAGTTTAGGAGGCCAAGGCAGAGCTCAGGAGTTCGAGACCTCCCAGGGCAACATAGTGAAACCCCGTCTCTACTCAAACTACAAAAAAAATAACCAGGTATGGTGACACACACCTGTGGTCCCAGCTACTTGGGAGGCTGAGGCAGGAGAATTGCTTGAGCCCAGAGATGAATGTTGCAGTGAGCTGAGATCACACCACTCCACTCCAGCTTAGGCTGGAGTGAGACTCCATCTCAAAAAAAAAAAAAAAAGAGGCTGGGCGCGGTGGCTCATGCCTGTAATCCCAGCACTTTGGGAGGCGGAGACAGGTGGATCACCTGAGCTTAGGAGTTTGAGACCACCCAGGGCAACTTGGTGAAACCCCATCTCTACTAAAACTGCAAAAAAATTAACCAGGTGTGGTGGTGCACACCTGTAGTCCCAGATACTTGGGAGGCTGAGGCAGGAGAATCGCTTGAGCCCCAGAGGCAAATGTTGCAGTGAGCCGAGATCACGCCACTCCACTCCAGCTTAGGCTGGAGAGATACTCTATCTAAAAAAAAAAAGAAACCTGAGTTTTGCTCAATATGGGGACAGAGAGATAGGAGTCATGGTAGGGGAAATAGATTCAAGAAAAAGTTTTAAGATGGAAGAAATAGCATGTTCTATGTTGACGGAAATAATTTTTAGAACATCTCCAAAATTTTGATGGTGTAGGAGATTTACTGCAGTAGTGCCCTTGAATAGGCTTGAGGTCATGAGATCTATTCAGGATTGGCTTTATGTAGGAGTGTGGGCAGTTCGTTTATGGTAACGGGCCACAAGCAGAGAAGGTGGGTGCAAGTGTAGAGGTTAGGCAGATGTGGTGGGAGTCTGAAAATTTTTTTCTGATTGCTTCCATTTTTCTCAGTAAAGTAGGAAGCAACTGAGAGAGAGGATGAGGGAGGAGTGATTGGGGTTGAGGTGTGAACATAGTGTGAAACAGTTGCCTGTAAGTGTGAGTGAATAAGTTAGGAACGTGTCAAACACTAAGGACTGATGATAAATCTGAGGCTTAGAGAAGCAGAGCTTCTAAACCTGGGCCTACAGATCATAGAATTCAGGGAATTTGTGAACTTGGAAGGGAAAAAAATTACTTATTTATTTATTTTTGAGGCAGGTGTCCCTCTGTTGCCCAGGCTGGAGTGCAGTGACACAATCATAGTTCACTGCATCCTTGAACTCCTGGGCTCAAGCAGTCCACCCGCCTCAGCCTCCTACCGGAGTGTGCCACCATACCTAGCAAATTTTTTAAATTTTTTGTAGAGACAGGATCTTGCCATGTTGCCCAGGCTGGTCTCAAACTCCTGGCCTCAAGCGATCCTCCCACCTCAGCCTCCCAAAGTGCTGAGATTACATGCATGAGTCAGCATGCCCAGCCAAAATTACATCTGTATTTTCACTAACCTTTAACAGAAATTTAGCATCTCCTTTAATTATGAATGTAGGCAACAGATCACTGGTACTGGCAATAACTGCAATGTTCTTACTAATAGAAATAACAGATATTTTCATTTTACATTACAAGTGTTGAAGATACATCTAAATATTGTTTGCATTCAGCACACTTTGTAATTATAATTGCTATTAGACTTACTGTTAGATCTTTAATGCATTGACAAAGATCAGTTACTACACCATAAACATTTTAATATTTTGATAATTATATGTGAATATGATTGTTTTCCTTTATGAACCCATGTGTTTTTTGCAAATTAAAAAAAATGTTTATTTTCTTTTTGTGGACACGGAGTTTGGCTCTTGTCAACCAGGTTGGAGTGCAATGGCACGATCTTGGCTCACTGCAACTTCCAAATCCTTGGTTCAAGGGATTCTCCTGCCTCAGCCTCCCAAGTAGCTAGGATTACAGGCACGCGCCACCACACCCAGCTAATTTTTGTATTTTTAGTAGAGATGTATTTTAGTATTTTATTTTTTATATGTATTTATTTTTATATGTATTTATTTTTAGTATTTTAGTTTCACCATGTTGGCCAGGATGGTCTCAATCTCCTGACCTTGTGATCCGCCCACCTTGGCCTCCCAAAGTGCTGGGATTAAAGGTGTGAGCCACTGTAGCTGGTGATCTTAACTGTTTTTTTTTTTTTTTTTTGAGACGGAGTCTCGCGCTGTCGCCCGGGCTGGAGTGCAGTGGCCGGATCTCAGCTCACTGCAAGCTCCGCCTCCCGGGTTTGCGCCATTCTCCTGCCTCAGCCTCCCGAGTAGCTGGGACTACAGGCGCCCGCCACCTCGCCCGGCTAGTTTTTTTGTATTTTTTAGTAGAGACGGGGTTTCACTATGTTAGCCAAGATGGTCTCGATCTCCTGACCTCATGATCCGCCCGTCTCGGCCTCCCAAAGTGCTGGGATTACAGGCTTGAGCCACCGCGCCCGGCCTGAGACGGAGTCTTGCTCTGTCACCCAGGCTGGAGTGCAGTAGAGCGATCTCAGCTCACTGCAAGCTCCACCTCCTGGGTTCACGACATTCTCCTGCCTCAGCCTCCCAAGTAGCTGGGACTACAGGCGCCTGCCACCATGCCCGGCTAATGTTTTGTATTTTTTTTTTTTAGTAGAGACAGGGTTTCACCGTGTTAGCCAGGATGGTCTTGATCTCCTGATCTCGTAATTCGCCCACCTCAGCCTCCCAAAGTGCTGGGATTACAGGGGTGAGCCACCGCACTCGGCGATCTTAACTGTTTTTAAGTGTATGGTTCAGTAGTGTTAAGTACATTCATATCGCCCTGCAGCCAATCTCCAAAGCTCTTCATCTTGGAAAACTGAAACTCTATACCCATTTAACAATTCCCCATTTCCCCCTCCTCCCAGCTGCTAGCAACAACCACCCTTCTGCTTTCTGTTTCTGTGAATTTGACTACTGTAGATACCTCATACAGTAGTCTACCCTTATCTTCAGGGAAATTCCAAGGCCCTCAGTGGATGCCTGAAACTGCAGAAAATACTGAACCCGAATGCTGACAATCAGAACATGTTTCTGTTCATGTCTCCCATCCACAAATGTAACGCCTTTTCCATCTTAATTAAGCACTTATGATGCACTGTGGCCATAACTTTTGCAGTTTGAGGTGCAACAGCAAAACTGGCATGAGTTTTTTTCTCTTTTTTTTCACAATTTCATGAATAGGGGAGATTTATTCTTACCTTAAATCTTAGCAACCTCAGCATAAGTTTTTTTTTTTACTTATTGAGAACTTCCACCTTTTCATTTAAAGGAAGCACTTTATGGCTTCTCTTTGGCAAAGTCAAATTGGCAGCACCACTACTCTTGCATTTTGGGCTCATTATTAAGTAAAATAAGGGTTGCTTACATACAAACACTGTGATACGCTCTGATAACTGAGATGGCTACTAAGTGATTAGTGGGTGAGTGTTGCCTACAGTGTGGATACACTGGACAAAGGAGGATTGCCATCCTGGGTGGGATGGAGAGGGAGGATATTTTATCACACTATTCAGAACAGCACTTAATTTAAAAGCTTATGAGTTGTTGGCTAGCCACAGTGGCTCACTCCTGTGATCCCAGCACTTTGGGAGGCCGAGGCAGGTGGACCATTTGAGGTCAGGAGTTCGAGACCAGCCTGGCCAACATAGTGAAATCCCATGTCTACTAAAAACACAAAAATTAGCTGGGTGCGGTGACTAATTTTAGTCCCAGCTACTCAGGAGGCTGAGGCAGGAGAATCACTTCAACCCAGGAGGCAGAGGTTTCAGTGAGCCGAGATCGAGCGAGGTTCTGTCTCAACAACAACAACAAAAAACTTATTGTTTATGTCTGCATTTTTCCTTCTTTTTTTTTTTTTTTTTTTTGAGAAAAAGTCTCACTATGTTACCACCAGGCTGGAGTGCAGTGGTACAATCCCAGCTCACTGAAACCTCCGCCTCCTGGGTTCAAACGATTCTCCTGCCTTAGCCTCCTGGGACTACAGGCATGCCACCATGCCTGGCTAATTTTTTTTTTTTTTTTTTTTTTTAAATTTTTGTATTTTCAATAGAGATGGGGTTTCACCATGTTGCCCAGGCTGGTCTCGAACTCCTGGACTTAAGTGATCCACCTGCCTCGGCCTCCCCAAGTGCTGAGATTACGGGTGTGAGCCACTGCACCTGGCTCTTCTTCTTCCTCTTCCTCTTCTTCTTCTTCCTTTTTTGAGACACAGCTCGATTTCTCACACTGGCTGGAGTGCAGTGGCGCGATCTCAGCTCACTGCAACCTCTGCCTCCCGGGTTCAAGCGATTCTGGTGCCTCAGCCTCCCGAGTACCTGGGATTACAGGCACACGCCACTGTACCCTGCTAATTTTTGTATTTTTAGTAGAGACGGGGTTTCACCATGTTGTCCAGGCTGGTCTTGAACTCCTGACCTCAGGTGATGCCCACCTCGGCCTCCTGTAGTGGTAGGATTACAAGTGTGAGCCACCACGCTTGGCCCTACTTCTATTTTTAAAATGAGGATTTAACTCTCATCTGCCCCCAAAATATGCATGTACTTTCTCTCTCCATCCTCCTAATGTAGTAACGTTATTTTTGTTATATCAATATTGAATGTTTCTATTATTAGGAGTATGTAAATGTTACTTGCAACCTGTGACACTTAGAGTATTATGTTCACATTTTCTTTCTTGCATGTTCCTCTACACGAATTAATAATTATGCATTTTTTTTGTTTACTTTGTTACCTATGTACTTATTACCAATTGATTCTCATACCCTCTTCTAGGAGTATAACTCTCCTCTCAGTATAACCAAATACAATCAGATAATTTATCAATTTTATCAGGTTCCATTTTTTCTTAGGTATATGGCTCCAAAGCCCTCCATACTCCTGCTCCAATCTGAAATGATTGTTCTCTAGGTCGGATGCAAAGCTATTATCCTGGGATCTCCCTTCAACCTCAGCCAGAGGATTTCCTTCACTTACTGTGTCAGATACACTTTTTCCTGGATCCTGTAACTTTTTTCTTGGCTTACTCCCTCATTTTGGTGCAAAGCCTCAAAGGATTTATCCACCATGCATTCTTTTCAGGAAGCTTTTGGACAAATCCTTTGAGACTTTGCATATCTTTATTTTATTCTCATAACTTTTTTTTTTTTTTTTTTTTTTTTGAGATGGAGTCTTCACTCTGTCATCGGGCTGGAGTACAGTGGCGTGATCTTGGCTCACTGCAACCTCTGCCTCCTGGGTTCAAGCCATTCTCGTGCCTCAGCCTCCTGAGTAGCTGGGATTACAGGCATGCACCACCACACCTGGCTTTGTTTTTTGTTTTGTTTTGTTTTTGTTTTTTTTTTGAGAAGGAGTCTCACTCTGTCACCAGGCTGGAGTGCAGTGGCATGATCTCGGCTCACTGCAATCTCCGCCTCCCAGGTTCAAGTCATTCTCCTGCCTCAGCCTCCTGAGTATGTGGGATTACAGGCATGCGCCACCACACCCAGCTAATTTTTGTATTTTTTTTAGTAGAGACAGGGTTTCACCACATTGGCCAGGATGGTCTCAATCTCCTGACCTCATGATCTGCCCACCTTGGCATCCCAAAGTGCTGGGATTACAGACTTAGTAGAGACAGGGTTTCACCACATTGGCCAGGATGGTCTCAATCTCCTGACCTCATGATCTGCCCACCTTGGCATCCCAAAGTGCTGGGATTACAGACATGAGCCACCATGCCTGGCCAACTTTTTTTTTTTTTTTTTTTGAGACGGAGTCTCGCTCTGTCGCCCGGGCTGGAGTGCAGTGGCCGGATCTCAGCTCACTGCAAGCTCCGCCTCCCGGGTTCACGCCATTCTCCGGCCTCAGCCTCCCGAGTAGCTGGGACTACAGACGCCCGCCACCTCGCCCGGCTAGTTTTTTGTATTTCTTAATAGAGACGGGGTTTCACCATGTTAGCCAGGATGGTCTCGATCTCCTGACCTCGTGATCCGCCCGTCTCGGCCTCCCAAAGTGCTGGGATTACAGGCTTGAGCCACCGCGCCCGGCCCTTTTTTTTTTTTTTTTTTGAGACAGTCTCACTCTGTTGCCCAAGCTGGAGTGCAGTGGCACAATCTTGGCTCACTGCAACCTCTGTCTGCTGGGTTCAAGCAATTCTTGTGCCTCAGCCTCCTAAGTAGCTGGGACCACAGGCATGCGCCACCATGCTTTGCTAATTTTTGTATATTCTTTTAGTAGAGATGGGGCTTCATTATGTTGGCCAGGCTGGTCTCAAACTCCTGGCCTCAAGTGATCCACTGGCCTCGGCCTCCTAAAATGGTGGGATTACAGGCATGAGCCACCATGCCTGGCTTCATAATTTTTTTTAAGAGACAGAATTTTGTCCTGTTGCTCAGGGTGGAGTGCAGTGGCACAATCATAGCTCACTGCAGCCTCAATCTCCTTGGCTCAAGCAATCCTCCCACCTCAGCCTCCCAAGTAGCTGGGACTACAGGCACCCACCACCACATCTAGCTAAGTTTTTTTTTTTTTTGAAATGGAGTCTTCCTCTGTTGCCCAGGCTGGAGTGTGGTGATGTGATCTTGGCTCACTGAAACCTCCACCTCCTGGGTTCATGTGATTCTCCTGCCTCAGCCTTCCTGAGTAGGTGGGACTACAGGCGCGTGCTACCACGCCCAGTTATATATATATATATTTGTATTTTTAGTAGAGATGAGGTTTCACCATGTTGACCAGGCTGGTCTCGGACTCCTGACCTTGTGATCCGCCCACCTCAGCCTCCCAAAGTGCTGGGATTACAGGCATGAGCCACTGCACCCAGCCACATCTGGCTAATTTTTAAAAGTTTTGTAGAGATGGGTCTCCCTGTGTTGCCCAAGCTGGTCTCAAAGTCTTGGCCTCAAGTGATTCTCTTGACTTGGCTTCTCAAAGTGTTGGGATTTCAGGCATAAACAACTGACTCCAGCCTATTCTCATACTTAATTGATAGCTTGGCTGGGTGAAAAAGTGTAGGTTAATTAGTTTTCTACGGGTATTTGATAACATTGCCCCATTGTCTTTTCGTTTTCAGTGTTGCTGCTGACAAGTCTGTAGCCATTCTGACTCTTCATCCTTTGTATATGAACTATTTTTTATGTCAGAAGCCATTAGGATGTTTTTGGTTCCGGTACTCTGATGTGTGGTGATATAGAGCTTTTCTCATTTCTTGGGCTAGGCACTCTGTGACCTCCCTCTATTTTTGTTTTATTTATTTACTTATTTATTTATTTATTTATTTTTATTTTTATTTTTTTTTGAGACGGAGTCTCGCTGTGTCGCCCAGGCTGGAGTGCAGTGGCTGGATCTCAGCTCACTGCAAGCTCCGCCTCCCGGGTTTTTACGCCATTCTCCTGCCTCAGCCTCCCGAGTAGCCGGGACTACAGGCGCCTGCCACCTCGCCCGGCTAGTTTTTCGTATTTTTTAGTAGAGACGGGGTTTCACCGTGTTAGCCAGGATGGTCTCGAACTCCTGACCTCATGATCCGCCCGTCTCGGCCTCCCAAAGTGCTGGGATTACAGGCTTGAGCCACCGCGCCCGGCCTACTTATTTATTTTTTATTTATTTACTTTTTTGAGAGAGAATCTCACTCTGTCGACCAAGTTGGAGTGCAATGACGCAATCTTGGCTCACTGCAACCTCCACCGACCGGGTTCAAGTGATTTTTCCGCCTCAGCCACCCAAGTAGCTGGGACTACAGGTGTGCACCACCACGCCCAGCTAGTTTTTGTATTTTTAATAGAGACGAGGGTTTGCCATGTTGGCCAGGCTGGTCTTGAACTCATGACCTCAGGTGATCCGCCCACCTCGGCCTCCCAAAGTGCTGGGATTCCAGGCATGAGCCACCATGCCCGGCCCTTATTTATATATATATATATATTTTTTTTTTTTTTTTTTTTTTTTTTTTTTTTTTTTTTTGAGACAGAGTCTCACTCTGCTGCCCAGGCTGGAGTGTGGTGGCGCAATCTTGGCTCACTGAAACCTCCATCTCCTAGGTTCAAGCTATTCTCCTGCCTCAGCCTCCCAAGTAGTTGGGATTACAGGTGCCTGCCACCATACTCAGCTAATTTTTGTATTTTTAGTAGAGACGAGGTTTCACCATGTTGGCCAGGCTGGTCTCCAACTCCTGGCCTCAAATGATCCGCCCATCTCGGCCTCCCAAAGTGCTGGGATTACAGGCATGATCCACCGTGCCCAGCCTGAATGTTTCTTTCTTTCTTTTATTTTTTCCTCTTTTTTAGAGACATAGTCTGCTCTGTTACCCATGCTGGAATATGGTGGGGAGATCACGACTCACTGCAACTTCGAATTCCTGGGTTCAGGCAATCCTCCCATCTCAGCCTCCTGAGTAGCTAGGACTACAGGTGCATACCACCACTCCTGGCTGTTTTTTGAATATCTGTTTTTATAAATTCCCTGTTGTTGTTCAATATCCTCTCTCTCAAATAATACTGTTAATAGTCCTGTGTCTCTGATTTTCTTGTGGCCTTGAAATTGAATTGTTTCTGTATCCTCAGGCTACAGTGCAGTGGCTTGATCTCGGCTCACTGCAACCTCTGCCTTCCGGGTTCAAGCAATTCTTGCACCTCAGCCTCCCAAGTAGCTGGAATTACAGGTACACGCCACCGCACCCCACTAAAACAATTTTTGTATTTTTAGTAGGGACTGGGTTTCACTATGTTGGCCAGGCTGGTCTTATACTCCTGACCTCAAGTGATCTGCCCGTCTCGGCCTCCCAAAGTGCCTGGATTATAGGCATGAGCCACCATGCCCAGCTGTGAGACTGAATTTTCTGTTTGTGTTTTTTTGGGGTCTATTTTTATTTTAGGACTGTTTTCTCCAATGCTTGGTGATCCTTGGCTCTATATTCATCTCTACAAGCAAGGCACTAAAAAGCTGGTTGACGTTTGGTATGCATGGAAAGAGCTGGTTGCACTTCAAGGTAATCTGACTGGACCATTTCATTATGTAAGGCCTAAATTCATGTAATTATCCAAGCTTATCCCCCTCTCAGGGACTTGGCATATGCTGTTTCTCTTGTCTGTGTTTGATTAAAATGTATTTGGCTGAAGTAACAGAAACCTGACTCAAGTTAGCTTAAACCAACAAAACAATGTGGTAGTTCCCATACCAGGAAACTCAGTGTAGAACAAATGTTACAGTTGAGGTATCCAGTGGTCCAACAGCATGACTAAGTACCAAGAGTCTTTCTGCTACTCATTTGCTTCAACCTAAGGCTGGCTCTCTTCTACGTGATAGACTAGAGCTGCTAGGAGCAGTATGGGCTATGTGTTTCCTCATTCATGTCAATGGGAAACAGCATCGTCACCACCCTAGCAATGGAAAAAAAGTCCTTCTCTTTTGTCTGATCAGGCTAATTTAGGCCACATGCTCACTCCTGAGCCAATAACTGTTACCAGGTGAATACCACAAAATAATGTGATTAGGCCAAGTTCCTAAACCAATCAATATTAAAAGGGATTAGTTTACTTTGATTGACTTAGCCATTCAGTACCACACTTGGAGTATAGGCTGAAGGGGAAGAATTTTGTTTTGTTTTGTTTTGTTTCAAGACAGAGTTTCATTCTTGTTGCCCTGGCTGGAGTGCAATGGTGCGATCTTGGCTCACTGCAACCTCTGCCTCCCGGGCTCAAGTGATTCTCCTGCCTCAGCCTCCGGAGTAGCTGGGATTACAGGCATGCACCACCACGCCCGGCTAATTTTGTATTTTTAGTAGAGATGGGGGTTTCACCATGTTGGTCAGGCTGGTCTTGAACCCCTGACCTCAGGTGGTCTGCCCACCTCGGCCTCCCAAAATGCTGAGATTACAGGCCTGAGCCACCTTGCCCAGGCAGAATTTTTTTTTTTTTTTTTTTTTTGAGACAGGCTCTTGCTCTGTTGCCCAGGCTGGAGTGCCGTGGTAATGATGACAGCTCACTGCAGCCTCAACCTCCTGGGCTCAAGCCATCCTCCCACCTTAGACCCTCGAGTAGCTGGGACCATAGGCACACACCACCACACCTGGCTAGATTTTTAGTTTTTTAAAAATTATTTTTATTTTATTTATTTATTTTTTTGAGATGGTATCTCACTCTATTGCCCAGGCTGGAGTGCAGTGGTGCGATCTTGGCTTACTGCAACCTCCTCTTCCCAGGTGCAAGCAATTCTCTAGCCTCAGCCTCCTGAGTAGCTGGGATTATGGGTATGTGCACCATGCCTGGCTAATTTTTGTATTTTTAGTAGAGATGGGTTTTCACCGTGTTGGCCAAGCTGGTCTTGAACTCCTGACCTCAAGTGATCTGCCTGCCTAGACCTCCCAAAGTGCTGGGATTATAGGCACGAGCCACCATGCCCAGCCTAATTTTTTAATTTTTTGTAGAGACAGGGTCTCACTATATTGCCCAAGCTTGTCTCAGACTCCTGGCCTCAAGGGATCCTCCCGCTTGGCCTCCCAAAGTGCTGAGATTACAGGTGTGAGCCACCGTGTCCAGCAGAGAATTTCTCAAAATTGCATTGCTCTTCAGTGATAAAGGAGGAATGGTAGGAATATTAGGGGTTCAGCTGCACAAACCAATAATATATAGTTTACAGTTATTATTGGGTTTTTTTTGTTTTTTGTTTTGGTTTTTATGAGATGGAGTCTCGCTCTGTCGCCTAGGCTGGAGTTCAGTGGCACAATCTCAGCTCACTGCAACCTCTGCCTCCTGGGTTCAAGCTATTCTCCTGCCTCAGCCTCCCGAGTAGCCGGGATTACAGGCGTGTGCCACCATGCACAGCTAATTTTTTTTGTATTTTTAGTAGATATGGGGTTTCTTTTTCTTTTTTTTTTTTTTTGAGACGGAGTCTCGCTCTGTCACCCAGGCTGGAGTGCAGTGGCCGGATCTCAGCTCACTGCAAGCTCCGCCTCCCGGGTTTAGGCCATTCTCCTGCCTCAGCCTCCCGAGTAGCGGGGACTACAGGGGCCCGCCACCTCGCCCGGCTAGTTTTTTGTATTTTTTTAGTAGAGACGGGGTTTCACCGTGTTAGCCAGGATGTTCTCGATCTCCTGACCTCGTGATCCGCCCGTCTCAGCCTCCCAAAGTGCTGGAATTACAGGCCTGAGCCACCGCGCCCGGCCGAATGACTGGTTAATTTTTCTATTTTTAAAGTAGAGATGGGGTTTTGCCATGTTAGCCAGGCTGGTCTCATATTTCTGACCTCAGGTGATCCACCTGCCTCGGCCTCCCAAAGTGCTGGGATTACAGGCGTGAGCCACTGCGCCAGCCTGTGTTGTCAAAGAGAAACAAAGGTGTAAGGAAAAAGAATAATAGGAGATAACCACTTCTCAGGTAATATTTATTTATTTGTTTGTTTTTTGAGATAGGGTCTCACTCTATCACCCAGGCTGGAGTGCAGTGGCGTGATCATAGCTCACTGCAGCCTCCATGAGGTAACATTTAAACTGAGATCTAAAGCCTGTTGCCTGTGATAGTCTCCTGACTGGTCTCCTCATTTCTATTCATCTGCTGTAATCCATTATCTACTGGTAAAGTGATCTTTTCAAAACTTACACTCTGCAAATGAAGAGCACAGGCTAGGTTAGACTCTCAGCTCCACCCCTTATTATCTCAGTTTCGCTGAGAAAGTTATTTAACCTGCCAGGGCCGAGGTTTCTAAATCGGTAGGGGGTGGATAATAACACCTCAAAAGGTCATCGTAAGGCTCAAATAAGAAAAGTACACTAAATGTACCAAATAAAAACCACCTGATATTAGCTAGTAGTTGTATTAGCAGTAGTAACTGGGATCTTGTCACAACCCTACCTCCCCATCTGACCTGGTTTCACACCACTCTGCTCATTAGGCATTAGTGACTTGCCCTTTACCTACACAATAATCCTGTGGCTCTTGATGGGATGACCTGAGGGAGGAGGGCCTTAGGGCCTTCACACATGCTGTTCCCTCCTGAAATGTTCTCCCTGCCCTTCCCTCCTGGGCTTGGCTAACTCCTCATCTTTTTGTTTTAGCTCAAATATCACTTACTTCACCTCCCTAATCAAAATTAAAGTCTACAGTGTCCACAGGTGTACTCCCTTCATAGCACCAGCAGAACTATTTAGTTACTTCATACCAGGTGGAATTGTTCACAGAGTCTTCATTCAAATTACACTGACATGTGTTTTTATGGGTCAGTGCTTAAGCTGTGTGCACTGTGAAACATTTTGAATCTCATCCTTGCGTGGAATCTGTTATTTTCCTTTAAAGCTATTGTCACAATCAGTTTTCATATATAGGTGGGGCGTGGTGGCTCACGCCTATAATCCCAACACTTTGGGAGGCTGGGGTGGGTGGATCACTTGAGGTCAGGAGTTCCAGACCTGCCTGGCCAACATTGTGAAACCCTGTCTCTATTAAAAAAAAAATACAGTCCGGGCATGGTGGCTTGTGCCTGTAATCCCAGCACTGTGGGAGGCTGCGGCAGGTGGATCACCTCAGGTCAGGAGTTCGAGACCAGCCTGACCAACATGGTGAAACACCATCTCTACTAAAGAATACAAAAATTAGCCGGGCGTGGTGGCATGCGCTTGTAATCCCAGCTACTCAAGAGGCTGAGGCATGATAATGGCTTGAACCTGGGAGGTGGAGGTTGCAGTGAGTCGAGATCATGCCACTGCACTCCAGCCTGGGTGACAGAGTGAGACTCTGTCTCAAAAAAACCCAAAAATTCATATATATAGACACACAGACATACAAATACATACATGGATATTAGAGAGAGAGAGGCAGACAGGGAGAGGGAGAGAGAGAAAGTATATGAGAGAGCTTTCTTCTCTTAGTATCTTTCATGATAATAGGAATATGTTCTGCTCATCAAGATATACCCAATGCTGGCTGTGCACTGTGGCTCACGCCTGTAATCCTAGCACTTTGGGAGGCCGAGGCAGGCAGATCACCTCAGGAACACCTGAGGTTAGGAGTTCCAGACCAGCCTGGCCAACGTGATGGAACCCCATCTCCAGAAAAACAAAAATACAAAAAATAGCTCGGCATCATGGTGGGTGCCTGTAATCCCAGCTACTCGAGTGGCTGAGGTGGAAGAATAGCTTGAACATAGGAGGCAGAGATTGCAGTGAGCCGAGATCACACCATTGCACTCCAGCTTGGGTATCTTTTATTAACTCTTTTTTTGGGGGGCGATGGAGTCTCGCTGTGTCGTCCAGGTTGGAGTGCAGTAGTGTGATCTCGGCTCACCACAAGCTCTGCCTCCTGGGTTCACGCCGTTCTCCTGCCTCAGCCTCTCAAGTAGCTGGGACTATAGGCGCCCACCACCACACCCAGCAATTTATTTATTTATTTTTGTATTTTTAGTAGAGATAGGGTTTCACCGTGTTAGCCAGAATGGTCTCGATCTCCTGACCTCGTGATCCACCCGTCTCGGCCTCCCAAAGTGCTGGGATTACAGGCGTGAGTCACCGCACCCAGTCTCTCTTTTTTTTTTTTTTCTTTTTTTTTTTGCGACAGAGCCTAGCTCTGTCGCCAGGCTGGAGTACAGTGGTACGATCTCGGCTCACTGCAACCTCCGCCGCCTGGGTTACAGCGATTCTCCCGCCTCAGTCTCCCAAGTAGCTGCGACTACAGATGCGCGCCACCATGCCCAGCTAATTTTCGTATTTTTAGGAGAGATGGGGTTTCACCCATGTTGGCCTGGCCTGGGGTTGGCCAGGATGATCTCAAACTCCTGACCTCAGGTGATCTGCCTGACTCGGCCTCCCAAAGTGCTGAAATTATAAGTGTGAGCCATCGCGCCTGGCCATTTTTTAATTTTTTTTTTTTTTTTTTTTTGAGACGGAGTCTTGCTCTGTCGCCCAGGCTGGAGTGCAGTGGCCGGATCTCAGCTCACTGCAAGCTCCGCCTCCCGGGTTCACACCATTCTCCTGCCTCAGCCTCCCGAGTGGCTGGGACTACAGGCGCCCACCACCTCGCCCGGCTAGTTTTTTTTTTGTATTTTTTAGTAGAGACGGGGTTTCACCATGTTAGCCAGAATGGTCTCGATCTCCTGACCCCATGATCCACCCGTCTCGGCCTCCCAAAGTGCTGAGATTACAGGCTTGAGCCACCGCGCCCGGCCACCATTTTTAAATTTTTAAATTTTTATTTATTTGTTTTGAGATGGAGTCTCACTGCATCTCCCGGGCTGGAGTGCAGTGGCACGATATTGGCTCACTGCAACCTCCGCGTCCTGGGTTCAAGCAGTTCTCCTGCTTCAGCCTCCTAAGTAGCTGTGATTCCAGGAGCCCACCACCATGCCTGGCTAATTTTGTATTTTTGGTAGAGACGGGGTTTCACCATGTTGGCCAGTCTGGTCTCCAAATCCTGACCTCAGGTGATCCACCTGCCTTGGCCTCCCAAAGTGCTGGGATTACAGGCGTGAGCCATCTTGCCCAGCCTTTCTTATTAACCCTTTTTTTTTTTTCTTTGAGAAGGAGTCTGGCTGTGTTGCCCAGGCTGGAGTGCAGTGGTCCCATGGTGGCTCACTACAAGCTCCGCCTCCCAGGTTCACGCCATTCTCCTGCCTTGAGGAAAGAGACCCTCTCATATTATTTTATATTGTTTTATACTCAGTACCTGTTTTAACAAAAAAGCAATGAAGGAAAACCAAAGACAGGCAGCCCGGCGCCAGGCCCAGAACCAGGCCTGGGTCTGCCTGGCCTAAACCGGGTAGTTAAAAATCAACTCATGACTTAGAAATCAATGTTCCTGACATTGTATAGAAGAACATTGTGAAACTCCCTGCCCTGTTCTGTTTCTCTCTGACCACCAGTGCATGAAACCCCTGTCACATACCCCCTGCTTGCTCAAATGAATCACAACCCTTTCATATGAAATCTTTAGTGTTGTGAGCCCTTAAAAGGGACAGAAATTGTGCACTTGGGGAGCTTGGATTTTAAGGCAGTAGCTTGCCGATGCTCCCAGCTGAATAAAGCCATTCCTTCTACAACTCGGTGTCTGAGAGGTTTTGTCTGCAGCTCATCCTACTACAGCCTCAGCCTCCCGAGTAGCTGGGACTAGAGGCGCCTGCCACCACACCCAGCTAAAGTGTTTTAGTAGAGACGGGGTTTCAGTAGAGACGGGGTTTCACCGTGTTAGCCAGGATGGTCTCTGCTGACCTCGTGATTCACCTGCCTTGGCCTCCCAAAGTGCTGGGATTACAGGCATGAGCCACCGCATCCAGCTTCTTATTAACTCTTTAACACTTGTTACTTTCTCTTTTTAAGAGCGGTCAGAGGCCAGGTGCATCGCCTAAGCTCTGGAGTTTGAGACCAGCCTGAGCAACGTGGTGAAACCCATCCCTTCAAGAAATACAAACAATAAAAAAATAAAAAATTAGCTGGGCATGGTGGCATGCACCTGTAGTCCCAGCTACTCCGGAGAATGAGCTAGGAGAATCACTTGAGCCTGGGAGGTGGTGGTTGTAGTGAGCTGAGATTTTACCACTGCACTCCAATATGGGTTAGTGAGACCCTGCCAAAAAATAAAAAGGTTAGGTTCCAGGCTTAACACTCTGAAATAAGACATAATTTGGGTATTATTTATTTAATTTTATTACCTTTTTTTTTGTAGAGAAGTGGGGGTTCTATGTGGCTCAAGCTAGTTTCAAACTCCTGGGCTCAAGCAATCCTCCTGCCTTTGCCTCCCAAAGTGCTATGATTACTAGTGTGAGCCATCATGCCCCACCTATTTTGGTATACTTTAATTACGTATTTCATTTTATACTTACTTTCTGTTGGCAAGTGATATTGATTTTAGACGTACTACAGGAATATGAAGTTTGATTTATATCTTTTATTTAAGACTGATACAAAAATATTTAGTAATAGTCATTCAGATACTTTGGTATGGAATAAATTGTGAGGATGGTTCTGATTGAGATTTATTACTTTCCATCAGCTCTATGTTGAGGTGAAGCCAGTTTGAAGTTTGAACCTCAACTTGGTTGTGCTGTGGGCACTAGCTGAAGAGAGTCACAAGTTAACATTTACAACCAATAATTTCCTGTGCTATTTCATAAGCATTTCTCCTTTATCCAGCTAATTCCTCAGGTCTGGTGGAGGGTGTTGTAGACAGATTAATGGAACTGGCAATGAGAATGAGTTTAATTTTTGCTTCTGGCCTTATTCCAGGGTCTTTTTTTTTTTTTTTGAGACAGGATTTCGCACTGTCGCCCAGGCTGGAGTGCAATGGTGCGATCTCCGCTCACTGCAACCTCCGCCTCCCGGGTTCTAGCGATTCTCCTGCCTCAGCCTCCTAAGTAGCTGGGATTACAGGCGCGCGCCACCATGCCAGGCGAATTTTTTTGTATATTTAGTAGAGAGGGGGTTTCACCATGTTGGCCAGGCTGCTGGTCTCGAACTCCTGACCTCCTGACCTCCTGATCTGCCCGCCTTGGCCTCCCAAAGTGCTGGGATTACAGGCGTGAGCCACCGCGCCCGGCCTTCCAGGGTCTTAATACAAAACCGGGTGTGGCTGGTGGCGATGGTCAGTGAGGAAAAGTCCAGAGGGGAAAAACAGACATACTATGTGCATTATCTAATCTCAGCCACTGATCCAGCTCCATAGTCTGTGACTTTTAGAGCCCTCCAATACTTCCAAGCTGCATCTGCACATTTAAACTTTCTGGGGGAAAACGAGCAGGGACGAGTTTTAGGAAATACCAGATGTGGCTGCGATTTTCTACAGTGAAGGGGCGTGGAAGGGGACAATGGCAATAGAAGCGGGTTTCTGAAGTTGTGTTTGTACTTGATTTTAAGCGAGCTGTGAACAACCCGTGTCCAAATAAGTGGCTGAGAGGTGATCCTAAGAACAAGTTCAGTCGTAGAGTACTCGTAACACAGAACTGGTTGAAACCCCGCCCTCCGTCTCCGGGCTTTCTTTCAGGGCGACTTTGTCAGTACCCCAAACTGTCCCCGCATGAGGTCACTCTGCACGGTCACGTGCTCGAGCCCACGGGAGCGCCACATCGCCAGCCGCACCCCTCCACCCCCACCCTGCCCACGTGACCCGGCCTAGTTTCTCCAGGCCCATCCCTACGCCTCACTCGTGAGGCCCCGCCCCACACTGAGCGCTCCGCCCGCGACCCTCCGCCACTTACCCACTCCGGCTCAAGCACGACCCGTGGACCCACGTGCTTTTTGTTGTCCAATGGGAGCCGGCTCCCGGGGCGAAGGGGCGGGGAGGAAAGGAACGACTGCGTTACGTTGCGAGAAGGGGCGGGACCTGCAACGTCGGACAGAACGAGGGGACGTAACGGAGGCAGGTTGGAGCCGCTGCCGTCGCCATGACCCGTGAGCACCGAGCCCTCTTCTCCTTGCCCTTTTCTTTCCGTTCACCCTAAACACCACCGCCGAGTCGCCTGCTTTGACCTTCGGTAGCTTCCCTAGCGAGGCCTTTTCTCTGGGCGCGCTCTGTAGCCACCCTCACACTCGGTGCCCGGAAATCGAGCCCTTTGCCTACGGCCACTTCACGGGACCACCCCTCCGCGTTAGGCATAGGCCCTCCCGGATCTTCCGCGGTGTGAGGAGAAGGCTAGCGCCCCGGTGATAGGCCCAGAGCCCCCTACTCCACAAGTCAACCCATCCCCCATAGAGACCCAAACCGTCCACACACACCCCGCCAGCTGTTTGGGGCCCACGCTGCCCCAAAACATGCCTCCAGCTGGCCCCTTGGACCCTTTTTCTCCGCTCCTCATTTTGACCTGGCCCGTGGCAGATTCGCCACTCCCCCCTACCCCAAGCAGCCTGGGCCTCGAAGTGGGCCGTTGTCGGGGCCCGGGGATTGAAGTGGTGTTGGATCCTGCTGCTGGCCGTGCTGGGGTAGAAGGGTCGCCGGTGTGTGGGCAGAGCGGCCCCCGCATCTCACCTTTAATCTTCTTTCCTTAGGCGGTAACCAGCGTGAGCTCGCCCGCCAGAAGAATATGAAAAAGCAGAGCGACTCGGTTAAGGGAAAGCGCCGAGATGACGGGCTTTCTGCTGCCGCCCGCAAGCAGAGGTAGCCCCAGGGAGGGGAGGGAAAGGGACGGTGGAGACCTGGGTTAGACCAAGGGTTATAGCAGGAGAGACCTACCTCAGGGCTTGAATCTGGACTAGTCGTGAGGAGCAGAGTGCATTGCTTCCTCTAGGGTTTTATTTCCTCCCCACCCTCCAAATTGTCAGCTCACAGCCTTACAGGAAAGGACGGGGGCGGGCGCCTGCCCTCAGTCTGATTTCTGAGCGTCCCTGGGTCTGACCTTAAGGGCAAGGGCAGGGAGCTTCACATTTCAAATACAGTTGTGGTTATGGCAGCCCAGTACTTTTGGCCCTCCTTGCTGTTCGGTTTTCCTCCCTTCTCCCAACCTACTCACTGGTGTTGCTGGGTGTGGTACTCAACACAGAATAGAGAGCCTTGGGCCTGTGTCGCCAGACTTCTGACCCCTTGGGCAACAGCCAGATGGAGACTGCTTGCCTTTTGAGCCTCAGCTCTCTTCCTCTTGTTCTCCTAGGGTGGGAGTACAGCAGCCAAACGCTGAACTTAGTCCCATCCACTTCCATCTTATCCTTTGTGCCCTTCATCCCCCTGCATCTTGTCCTTTTTGCCCTCTGGTACCTCCCAGTGCCCCATCATCTCTACCCCCAGGGACTCGGAGATCATGCAGCAGAAGCAGAAAAAGGCAAACGAGAAGAAGGAGGAACCCAAGTAGCTTTGTGGCTTCGTGTCCAACCCTCTTGCCCTTCGCCTGTGTGCCTGGAGCCAGTCCCACCACGCTCGCGTTTCCTCCTGTAGTGCTCACAGGTCCCAGCACCGATGGCATTCCCTTTGCCCTGAGTCTGCAGCGGGTCCCTTTTGTGCTTCCTTCCCCTCAGGTAGCCTCTCTTCCTCTGGGCCACTCCCGGGGGTGAGGGGTTTACCCCTTCCCAGTGTTTTTTATTCCTGTGGGGCTCACCCCAAAGTATTAAAAGTAGCTTTGTAATTCCTTGAGCGCCTGGTTTGACTGGGGACTTGGGGGGATGGGGTTGGAGGAATGACTGCCCTTTCCCACCAAAAAGGGAGAACTCTTTAGATTCAGATTGTGGATACAGGCTTAATAAGTGAAACATCACAGAAGCCTTTTATTATGCAATGACAACCAAACAAGTACTCCGGATGTGCGGTAGAGGAATCCTCCAAGAACCATAGAGACTTCTTTTCTGTGATTTTTGTTCCCCACCCTTGAACACCATCTCTAGGATGGAGTTGGCCTAAGAGTGAAGGCTGTAAGATCTGTGTTTATGCCTCTCTTCCTCATTCTTCCTCAGTTTGTTCGTCTACTTGAATGTTGGCCAAAAAATCCTGCTGCTCACCAACTTCCCGTGGTCAGCTGCTGTCAAGTGTTCACATTCTCTTCTGTCATTCCTCATGGAATGAGGGTGGTTTTGTCTTCCCGCTTCCCTTGACCTCAAGATCAGGATTAAAACCTGGGGTAGCTCTGTGCTCCTTTCTTCCTATGCCCTGGTTTGTTCTGTGGTTCTGGGCTTCTTATATCCGTGTGCCCAGGGCTGAACTGCTTATTTTCCTTTCTCCCAGGGCAATGCCGAGTCTTCAGTCCCTGTTGGTCTTTCCCCACCCCCACTTCCAGCCCAAGAGCCAGGAAAGGGCTGGTGCCACACTGTCTGCTGGGATCAGCAGTGGTTCCTGAGCTGCTGATTTGGGTGTTAGGCTCTTGAGGTGGGATGCAGAAACAGTAGGTCCAGTGAGTCAGACACTGCCCAGCGCATTAGACTCTATTTGACCACTTCTTCGAGTTCATAGTATTGACTTCTGCCCAAAGAGAGATAACTCCCCATGTGTCCTTGAGGTATTGAGCTGGGCTGGACAGTTCCCCTTGAGCCAACTCTAGGAGTACAATGTCAGGGGAACCCCAGTTTGTGAAAAGAACTTAGACTGGAGGATATTTGTTATCTGGGGATATGATGCGATGGTGGCGGCGGCGCCTCAAGAGAAGGGGCTGGGGTTTCTGGGTGGGGGACCAACAGAGTGGTGCGAGTAACAGCCCCAGATAGAGGAGTACGCAGGCCCAGCATGAGGCAACTTTGACCCAGAAGGTGGCCCAGCTACCCTTGATGAAGGTCTTTTCCAGTTCTGCTCCCTCATAGCTGTGTAACCAAAGGCTCTCGTTAGAGAGTATGAAGGGCCTTAGCTTTTAGACGTGTTCTACCTCCTCACCAATTATGGCAGACCCACGTGTGTCTGGAATGCCCTTGAATTAATTGCTCTTTCTGTAAAATAGCTCTTCAGGAGAGTATCTAAGGCCCACCTCCATCTTACCTGAACCAGTTGGTAAGGGTAACCATGACATAGAGTGAGGCAAGGAAGAAGACGAAATGGAAGGCAGAATAGTTGTAGGAAAGATGCTGGACTTGGACTGGAGGAGCTGGAGGGGTCTCTTGGTCAGCTGGCCTAGCAGCACCACCCCTTTGCCCTGGAGAGATGAAATGGCTGCTGGGAGCAGTGCTGCTGAAACACCTCTTCTCCTCTCCCCCAGCTACCTTTGTTAAGGCTCTTGAGGGTTCTTACGGCACTCCACAGAGATCTACCACTTCTTCGGTTTCTCACTTGGTACTCACCTTCGTCTGCCTCCACTATTTCAGGGCAGCAGAAACACAGTGAGGGCTTCTGCAAAACATAACGCAGGTTTTGGAATGGTCTTAAAAGATGTGAGGGTGTTAATCTAGGAAACTTCCCTCGTGAAAAGATTGGTCTAGTATTAAAAAGTGGAGGCACACCTGGGTTCAAATTCTAGCTCCAGCATATAACTGGCTGTGCGGACTTTGGTAAGATGTTTAATCTTTTGTGCCTCGATTTCTCCATTTGTAAAATGGAGCAAATACCTACCTCACAGGGTTGTTGTGAGGGTTAAATTAAATGAGATTATGTAAAAGTATCTAGCACAGTTGCCTAGCACATTGTGGGTACTCAATAAAAGGTAATAGCTATAATCAGCATTCTGGGTAGAGGTTGGTAGGATGTGTGTGTGTCTTTGTGTGGGGGAGGGAGGGTGTTGGGGATATTGAGCTCTTTATCCTCACCTGAAACTCATAGCGGTAAACCTTGACAATCCACAAGGGTCCAAATACCTCAGCCAGGTAGGAGGCCTCATTGCTGAGAAAGAATAGAGTTCTTAAGCTGGTCTAGTTAAATAGGTATTATCTGGGGGCATTTACTACCAATTGGTCCATACTGGTAATCCTCAAGAGGGTACCATACTCCCTGTGCCCTTTTCCACCAAAGATTTGGAATTCTATTCATGGGAGAGCCCTAAGATCTTCGGACATACTTTAAATTCTCAAATCATTCCCCCCACCCCCTTCATCTCATACAGATCATCTAACAAAGTACTATTCTTAGAATTTGTCCCTGTTTGTGGAGAGCTTTTCTCACTCTAGTCTTGCTCTAAACTCTATGGTCCCAGACATTCTCCTGACCATCCTTCCCTGTCTTGGGCACCCTCCTTTCATACCTTCACCCTTGATACTTTTACGCACCAAGCAAAAAGCACACAAGCATACATGATGCCAGCACTCAGCATTGCTAGAGAGGTATCTGGTGTTTGGGGTTCCATTTTACTCAGGCCAGGGAGGCACAGGGTGTGATTGTGTCCTTGAAGGATTACTGGCAAGGGACAACAGAAGAGATGGGTATTAAGAACAATGAGCTAGGTATTTGGCAGGGGCAAAAAAAGGTCTTAGCATGGAGAATCCAGGTCCTGTCCCTTACCTGTCTCTGGAGGACGGCTGGACAGCGCAGAGAAAGTCAGATACATGATGTAGCAGCTGATGACAGAAGCTTGTAGAAGGCCGGAGCGGGGTTGCTCTGGGGAGTTAGTATCATTGCTTTAGTCTACAAGCTGGCAATTTCCTCCATTTCTACCCCCACTTGTACTTCTGTCTCCCCATCCCTTGGTGGGGGTAGGGAAGCAGAGATTCTTTTATGAACTAATTGAGATTAGGGAGGTAATGAAACTTGCTATGCTTTTAAGGCCCCCAAAACCTGGAATGTTGTAGGGCATGTACCCACTGAGGCGGATGCAAGGAGCGATGGAGAGGAAGGAGATGAGGCCACAGAAGCAAAGGTGCAGACTGAGGAGCATCTTGTTGAGCAGGCAGCCAGCTGGGTGTGTATAGTAGCGGAATAGGAGCACAGCTCCCACACCTGCCATGCTGTAGAATCCTAGGGTGGCCAGCAGGACAGCCAGGAACCAGCTGCAGTCTTGAGCTGCACCTGTCTGCCTAAGGGTGGAAAGTCGGCAATGGCTTGGAGCTCCAACTTTTTTTTTTTTTTGAGATGGGAGTCTTGCTCTGTCACCCAGGCTGGAGTGCAGTAGCGCGGTTGAGGCTCACTGCAATCTCCACCTCCTGGGTTCAAGTGATTCTCCTACTTCAGCCTCCTGAGTAGCTGGGATTATAGGTGCCTACCACCATGTCTGGCTAATTTTTGTTTTTACTAGAGATGGGGTTTCACCATGTTGGCTAGCCTGGTCTCGAACTCCTGACCTCATGATCCACCCACCTCAGCCTCCCAAAGTGCTGGGATTTGACAGGCGAGAGCCACTGTGCCCAGCCAGAGCTCCCAACTCTTTTACCCATTACCAACTATTCCCCTGTTCCCAGAAGACTGCTGTGACTCTCCATCCTACTTGGCTCACACAGTCATCACATTCCTAAGCTTTTTTTGATACTGCTCAGTGGGAAGCTGTGGGACCAGTGTTCTGCCGTGCCTTTTGCCCACCCCTCTCCCTGTAGTAATACTAGAAACCTCCCCAGGAAGAGGCTTTAGGGTTATGTGCCCCTTACCAGTTCTTGTTCCAGGAATGGGCAAAAGCTGTAATAAGCACCAACTGCAGTAGGATGAATGCAAAGCCTCCACAGATGCCAATGTAATGCCACGCTGCAAGATGGGCACCGGTGGAAAAATGTGGTCAAGTCGTTACTTTTTTTTTTTTTTTTTTGAGAGGGAGTCTTGCTCTGTCACCCAGGCTAGAGTGCAGTGGCGTGATCTCAGCTCACTGCAACCTCTGCCTCCTGGGTCCAAGTGATTCTCCTGCCTCCACCTCCTGAGTAGCTGGGATTACAGGTGCGTGTCACCACGCCCGCCTAATATGTTGAATTTTTAGTAGAGATGGGGTTTCACCATGTTAGCCAGGACGGTCTCAAATCTCCTGACCTCATGATCCGCCCGCCTCAGCCTCCCAAAGTGCTGGGAATACAGGCGTGAGCCACCGCACCCGGCCGTTACTCCTCTTGTTACCCACTTGTTATCTTAGAAAACTTAGCCTACTACTGCCAAGAGTATGGGAGGGAGAGTACCTGGGAAGAGATGCTCATCAGGAATGCAGAAGGCAAGAGCACAGAGACCTAACAGGAACAGCAGCTTGAGGAGCCAGAAGCTGCTTAGGAGGGAGAAAGAAAACCAGACTCAGAAGAAAAGGCAAAGGACAGTGAAGAGTGCCTATGGGCAAAGGCAAAAGAGAAACCAAAAATATAGGAAAGAGGACAGAAGAGACAACTGAGGAGGAACCAATCCCAAATGAGAGGGGGCTGGGACAGGCCTACTGCCCCTTATTCCAAATTCTAACTTAAAGATACTTAAATAATAGCATCTGGGCAATGTTTTACAGTTTATAAAGGATTATGTTACCAAGATAACCCCACTGTTATCTCCATTTTAGATGCTAGGAGCACAAAGAGGATAAGTGTCTGGCTCAAGGTTATACAGCAAGTACACCAGAAGCAGGGACTTAAACCTGTTTTCTGTCTTTTTACAGTGCTATTACTTCATTCCGGAATTTCCTTTACCCAGCTTGTGTCTACTTTCCCTCCTCTGTCCCCTCCCCACCCAGAAAGTACACACAAACCTATTATGCAGCTGTGCCCGCGGGCTGGTGGGGGAGTGGAGGTGGACCAGCAACACAGCCTGCAGCAGGTGGAAGGTGGCGGTTCCTGCACATACTCGGTACACAGCCCCAGAGCCACTGAGCACTGGACAGTCAGAGAGGCCAAACAGGTGGGCACACAACCCCGAGGGCATCTGGATCTGGGAGTGTGTGTGTGAGAAATGGCAGGACAAGTCATAATGCATGGAAAGGTACCTCCTTATATGGGTATGACCACTCATTTGTCTCCTGCCCCCAACCAAAATCTCTTCTATCTTAGGGTTTTTCCTTTTATCTCTTTCCACCTGACAACCCGACCCCCTCTCACTTACCCTGTGTGTCTTGCCCCACACCCTTTCCACTACTGTCCTTGACAGCAGGAGGCAGCAGATTGCTGATGCCCCCACATGGAGGAGGATGTAGAACAGGCGGCTGCAAGTGGATGCAGTGAGAGAGGGCCACCTAGAGTGGCAGCAGCTGGCACAAGGAGCAGGCCCACAGCAGCACACCTGGGGGTAGAGCAGATGCAAGGCAGCGAGGTGGATACTTGCTGAGGAAAGGCAGATGTTAATGTATGTGTGAGGTTAACCCAGGAGGCTGAATTCCAAAATTTCCCCTTCCCCTTTCTTCCTTTTACTCAGGTTCTGTTTCAAGCTGATTCCAGCTATTTGGGATTGCCTTCCACTGACAACTGAGTAGGGGTTTCATTATAAGCAGGCTTGAGATATCTGACCTTTCTCTAGACCTAAACCCCTGGGGCTGGGACCATGGCGGGAGACATTTACAGATTACCCGGGGGCAAAGTACCAGAATGACATTAGAGGAGAAAAGAAGCCTGTCGTTTTTACTGGCTTCTGCATGTTTTCCTCCCCAGCTTCTGCCACTCTACCTTTCGCACCCTCTCACCTGACAGAAGGGGCTTTTCACTAGGACACTGCTGCCTCCGCTGCGCTGCTGTGCCAGGCCCAGGGAGGTGCTGGGGCTGGGGCCGGCCTTGGCACCCACCATCCTTGTCCCAGGGATTAGGCTTAGGTCCACCAGATGGAAGGCAGATGAGAGTAGCAGCTGCTTCTGTCCTCAGCCCATTGGACTGCCACTGTGTTGGGGCTGAGCACCCGGTCCCGGGCAGAATGCGGACGTCTGGAAGAGAACACTGACCTCTAGGATGTGGTAAATGCAAATGCCCTGTGAAGGAGCTTTGTCCTCAGGGCCTCAACACTGCGGCCACTCAGGCTGTTCTCTCCAGATTATGGGGCAGTTTGTCTATCTGGCCCCCTGTGGATTAGCATTCTTAATTGGTTTAGGATTAGACGTCATCCATTCAGGTTGAACGGAGTTCCCTGAGGTGGGTGCGTGTCTATGTGTTGAGGGAACTATTCCTAGTTTATGAGGTGGTAAGGATGTCGGTGGGGTGGGCTGGAGCCGTGACGGGTTAGGTCTGAGAGAAAGCCCTTGCACAAAACGCTGTGCAAACCCGAAAGGAAGTCTGAGAGACGAACCACCTTCCTCGCTGAAGCTTCTAGAACTGGAGCAGAAAGAAGGTGTGGCCGAGGGCCAGCTCCGCCTCCTCCCCGGGCGGAAGCTGTGTGTTAGTTGCCGGAAGTCGCCGTGAGGTGGGGCTTATGAGGCGGCGTGGTGAGATAGATATGGCGACTGAGGGGGATGTGGAGCTGGAGTTAGAGACTGAGACCAGTGGACCAGAGCGGCCTCCCGAGAAGCCACGGAAGCATGACAGCGGTGCCGCGGACTTGGAGCGGGTCACCGACTATGCGGAGGAGAAGGAGATCCAGAGTTCCAATCTGGAGACGGTAAGGTTGGCCAAGAGCATGTTGGGGCGGGCTGAGAGCAGAGGGGGTCTCTGAGGCTGTAGCTGGAAGCCCGCGCTCCAAGACGGGGTTCTGATCCCGATGGCAGGAGGAGGCAGTAGGGTAGAGCCGAGGGAAACAAGGGTCACCGGAGCCCGCCGCTTGCCTAAAGGAGTTTTTGATAGGGGGCTTAAGGGGACCTCAGATGCATAGAATGGAATTAAACATGGTCCTTGCTACCTGGTAACACTTGTCATCGTGAATCCATACATGAACCGCTTGTTTTATTGGCCTTGTAGATTATTGGGAATTGTGGGTAGCGGTGCACTAACTAGACCTGCCTTTGCCATAGGCCATGTCTGTGATTGGAGACAGAAGGTCCCGGGAGCAGAAAGCCAAACAGGAGCGGTAAGTCTTCAGGGGCAGCCAACTTTAACAGTTCTTCCCTCCCCGCTCCCCAGACAGAAATAGAAACCATTATTAAGCCTTTATACCGCTCTTCAACTTTATCACCAATTCCTGCAGATTTAGGCCCCACAACTTTGTTAACAGAAGGCCTCCTGGCAACTCCTGCTGCGAAGACTCCAGGGGAAAGGAGTATTAGTGGGAGTTTTTATTTTTTTCTGAGACGGAGTTTCGCTCTTGTTGCCCAGGCTGGAGTGCAACGGCACGATCTCAGCTCACCGCAACCTCCGCCTCCCAGGTTCAAGCGATTGTCCTACCTCAGCGTCCCTAGTAGCTGGGATTACAGGCATGTGCCACCACGCCCGGCTAATTTTGTATTTTTAGTAGAGACGGGATTTCTCTGTGTTGGTCAGGCAGGTCTCAAACTCCTGACTTCAGGTAATCCGCCCGCCTCCGCCTCCCACAGTGCTGGGATTATAGGCGTGAGCCCTCGCGCCCGGCCCTGGAGTTTTTACTTTCAATCAAGGGTTTATCAAGATGATTTTACAGGGCACATCTGGGAATGACCCTTCCTGGGAGTTTATGGTGTTGGTTGAGAATGAGGCCTAATATATTTAAACATTTGCAGGGAGAAAGAACTGGCAAAAGTCACTATCAAGAAGGAAGATCTGGAGCTGATAGTGAGTAGTAGTGCCTAACTACTGTATGGGAAGAGGCGGCTATTCTGCTTAATTTGGGTTGTTTCCTGAAACAAGCGGAGTCAGAATATTTGGTGGCACATTAATGCCTGGGAATCTATGTAACATGGTTTTTTTCTGCAGATGACCGAGATGGAGATATCTCGAGCAGCAGCAGAACGCAGCTTGCGGGAACACATGGGCAACGTGGTAGAGGCGCTTATTGCCCTAACCAACTGACGCGTGCTTCCACAAATATACCTACTGGATTAATTTATGGCAATAAAATTTTTTTTTGTCTTTTTCAGTTTTATCATCTTGGGTCAAGTGGAGTATATACTATATATATTCTATTTTGTGGGGAATTTATATGTTGGAGAATAACTGAATTTAAGTGACCCATTAAAATCTAGCACACCTGTATGAAAAATTAGTGTAGAATAATACCTCATGTGCAGATGCAGATGCTAGGTGGCAGGACAGTCTCATTCATCTGACTAGCTCTCAACAGTAAATAAGGTACATCTGGCGTCTCAGCAGAGTTACTGTACTCAAATGGCATGTGTCTCCAGGACAGCTTATGAATATCTAAAACGTCAGCTACCTGCCTTAGGAGCCACTATATGTATAGATAGATGTAAGTTATGAACCCAGTTCATAGGCCACCTTGAGTTAGAATTTTGGTACCTACAACATGCTTGATTTCGAGTGATAAAAAAAAAAAGAATTTGGCTGGGCGCCGTGGCTGATGTCTCTGATCCCGGCACTTTGGGAGGCTGAGGCAGGCAGATCACGAGCTCAGGAGTTCGACCAGCCTGGCCAACACGTGAAACCCCATCTCTACTAAAAAGAGAAAAATTAGCCAGGCATGGTGGCGGGCACCTGTAATCCCAGCTACTCGGGAGGCTAAGGCAGGAGAATCGCTTGAAACTGGAAAGCCAGAGGTTCCAGTGAGCTGAGATTACACCACTGTACTCCAGCCTGGGTGAAAGAGTGAAACTCCATCTCAAAAAAAAAAGGCCGGGCGCGGTGGCTCACACCTGTAATCCCAGCACTTTGGGAGGCTAAGGTGGATCATGAGGTCAGGAGTTCAAGACAAGCCCGGCCAACATGGTGAAACCCTGTCTCTACTAAAAATACAAAAAAAAAAAAAATTAGCCAGGTGTGGTGGCGCATGCCTGTAGTCCCAGCTACTCAGGAAGCTGAGGCAGAAGAATCACTTGAACCAGGGAGGTGGAGGTTGCAGTGAGTTGAGATTGTGCCACTGTACTCCAGCCTGGGTGACGGAATGAGGCTGTGTGTCAAAAACAAAAACAAAACCAAACCAAAGTAATCCCAACACCTTGGAAAGCTGAGGCAAGAGGATCACTTGAGACCAGCTTGGGCAACACAGTGAGACTTCGTCTCTACTGTCCCCCCTCCTCCCCGCCAAAAAAAAGAATTTAGATGCCTGAGGGTTAGAACATGGTAAGACTAGAAGATATCAAAGGTTGGGCCAGGTGTGGTGACTCATGCCTGTAACCCCAGCACTTTGGGGAGGCTGAGCTGGGAGGACTGCATGAAGTCAGGATTTCCAGACCAGCCTGGGCAACATAGTATAACCCTGTCTCTACTAAAATTAAAAAAAAAAAAAGCCAGGCATAGTGGCATGTGCCCACCTATGGTCCCAGCTCCTCTGGAGGCTGAGATGGATTTGCTTGAGCCTGGGAGGTTGAGGCTGCAGTGAGCTGAGATGGTGCTACTGCACTCCAGCCTGGGTGACAGAGCAAGACTGTCTCAAAACAAAAATTGATTGGTATTCAAATTCTGAGCCATAATACATTCTACCTGCCATTTCCTATCCTAGAGAGAAGGTAATTTTACTTTAAAGGTTAATCAGGGCCAGGTGTGGTGGCTCACGCCTGTAATCCCAGCACTCTGGGAGGCCGAGGCGGGTGGATCACCTGAGGTTAGGAGTTATGAGACCAGCCTGGCCAAAATGGTGAAACCCCAGCTCTACTAAAAATACAAAAAAAAAATTAGCTGGGCATAGTGGTGGTGGTGGATGTCTGTAATTCCAGCTTCTCGGGAGGCTGAGGCAGGAGAATCTCTTGAACCCAGGAGGTGGAGGTTGCAGTGAGCAGAGATTGCACCACTACACTCCAGACTGGGCAACAAGAGTGAAAATCCGTCTCAAAAAAAAAAAAAAGTTAATCAGCTTGGACCAAGTCACACTTGTTGAACTAGTTTCCTCAACTATAAAACTGTAACAGCCCCGGCCAGGCATGGTGGCTCATGCCTATAATCCCAGCACTTTGGGAGGCCGAGGCGGGCAGATCACGAGGTCAGGAGATCGAGACCATCTTGGCTAACACGGTGAAACTCTGTCTCTACTAAAAATACAAAAATTAGCCGGGCGTGGTGGCGGGCGCCTGTAGTCCCAGCTACTCAGGAGGCTGAGGTACTCCAGCCTGGGTGAGAGCTGTCTCTTTAAAAACAAAACAAAACAAAACAAAAAAACCAAAAAAAAAACCTATAACGGCCCCTGAGTCTGCTGTATGGACACTCAAATGGCAGTTACAGACATTTCACCAAAAGAATTTGAAGGCCTTACCCTCATTCTGACTCTAGGATAATTTTTAGATTGTATCCCACACAACAGTGACTTGTACCTATGTTCATCTTTATGTATTTACCACCTCATAGTAATTATTTCCATTCATTTTTATCATACGACACTAAACTATTTGATTCCTCCAGTGGGACATTTAAAGGATGTGAAAGGCCTTGGTCTTCTCAAACACATCTGTATTTGCTCATGGAATAAATCCAGATGCAACCTAAAGCCCAGCTAGTACCTGAGCTTGTTTCTGACATCAAAGGGAATTATCAAAATGTGAAACACCTTCTGCCTGACAATTCTGTTATCTTTTACTTCAATAGGCAATTAATACTTGTCAGCCTGGACAATTTATTTCCAGTATCATGCTAAAAATCTCCTTGTTGTGTGATTCTTTTATTTCTTGACATGCACACATACGTGGATAAAAAAGTATGTACACCTAGAAAAATGGACTCCAAGCAAAAATGGAAAACATGTTTCCATAAGCTTAGATTTCCTGGTGTATTACTCCTAAACCTAAGGTAGAAGTAATGCATTGTTCAGTTACATGCCCACTTTTCTAACCCAAGCTAAGGGCTGGAAAAAGAAACTCAGAACAGTCCCAAGTAAATATGGGAAACCATAGTAGTGATAAAACCTAAGATTTCTCAGAAATAGTCTTAAGTGGGAAGCCTCTAATCCTACCTGGACAGTGCTTTCCTATGGGTTTCTCAGCATGAGTCCAAACCTCACAAAGCACCTTCAAAGTCTGGGCTACCCAGTATCACAAGTATAGCAGTAGGTCCAATAGCTGGATACAGGGGCCAAGGAAATAATGAAAAAAACAAATCAGGGACCAGATGCTGAGACTTCCCCTTGTGTTCCACAGTTGGAAGAATATGCAGCTGGACCCTAGGTAGTTTTCCGCTTCTTGGCAGATGGCCGCTCAAATACATCGCGTACCCCAGCTGCCTTTTGTTTGAAGAACTTTGTGTTCTGGGCACTCTCTTGGCCCCAAGCTGAGTCAAAGGAGGTGGTATCTTGATCCACAAGGTGAGTGTATTTGGTGCGACCTGAGCGTCCAAAGTTCTTGACCTGAGGGAAGGACGGATCATAAGTTACACCACCAAACAAACCATGCCTCAGCTATCAATACATTACTTTTCTCTCTGTCATGTTATTAAAGTTCCCCATACCTGCATGACTTTAGGAAGAATGGTTTTATTGAAATGATCCTCCAGGGTAGGAGCGCTGAAATCTCTCTTGTATACTTCTTCATCCTCATCCTGTATAAAAAAAAATCTTATCAATCTTGTGGCTTTATTTCCTATATATTCAAACCACAAATTTATTAAACTCTACAATGAGGGATACAAAGAAAGCAGAGGGTATTGAGCCTTTCTTCAAGAGCTTACATCTAACTGAAGAGACGATATTTTTTTTTTTTTTTTTTTCTAAGACAGATTCTCGGCCTGTTGCCCAGGCTGGAGTGCACTGGTGCAGTCTTGGCTTACTGCAACCTCCGCCTCCTGGGTTCAAGCAATTCTCCTGCCTTGGCCTCCTGAGTAGCTGAGACTACAGGTCCATGCCACCACACCCAGCTAATTTTTTGTATTTTTAGTAGAGACGGGGTTTCACCGTGTTAGCCCAGATGGTCTGGATATCCTGACCTTGTGATCTGCCCGACTTGGCCTCTCAAAGTGCTGGGATTACAGGCATGAGCCACCACGCCCAGCCAAGATGATATTCTTTTTCCTTTGTTGTATTGTCTTTCTCTCTCTCTTTTTTTTTTTTTTCCCTGAGGCAGGGTCTCATTCTGATGTCCAGGCTAGAGTGCAGTGGTGTCATCACTGCTCACTGCAGCCTTGACCTCCCAGCATCAAGCGATGCTCTCACCTTAGCCTCCTGAGTAGCTGGGACTACAGGCACATGCAACTATGCCTCATTTTCTCCTTGAGTGTGGATGTGTCTTGTCTGCACTCAGTGTGTTAGTTTACTCATGTGACTTCAACTCTGCATAGGCCTCTCAAATTTCCAATCCTGGATTTTCTACTGGCTTTCATATATCATAAGTTGGATATTTTATTGGGACTTGAAACTCATGTCTAAAGTGAAAACCATTTATTAATACCTAACCTTTCCACATCAACCTCCTCTCTTTAACTTTTCTGTTAGTAGGACCAGCATACTCTTCGATTACCTAGATTCAAAACTGAGTAAGTGTGCATTCGATCAGTTGCCACATTTTACAAACTCTTGTCACCTGGGTTATTAGTTTTCCCTACTATCAGTCTTACATACTGTCATTGCACTGATGTTTCTAAACTGTAACTCATAATCTTTGCCTGGCCCAAAAAACTTCAGTGGTTCTCTATTAAATGAATGCAACTCCTAGGCTGGGCGCAGTGGCTCATGCCTGTAATCCCAGCGCTTTGGGAGGCCAAGGCAGGTGGATCACGAGGTCACGAGTTCAAGACCAGCCTGACCAACATGGTGAAACTCTGTCTCTACTAAAAATACAAAAAATTAGACCTGGTGGCGCACACCTGTAATCCCAGCTACACAGGAGGCTGGGGCAGGAGAATCGCTTGAACCCAGGAGGTGGAGGTTGCAGTGAGCTCACATCGCACCACTGCACTAAAGCCTGGGCGACAGAGTGAGATTTCATCTCAAAAATAAATAAATAAATGAATACAACTCCTCTGTGTAGTAATCAAGGCCAAATATTATACAGCCTTAACCCACCTTCTCAGTTCTCTTTGCCACTTCCCTTCACAGCTGATGCTTTCTGCCTCCACTCCTGCTGGTCTCCACCTGGAATGTCTTCCCAGCACTGAATGGCAAAAAGTCTATACATCTTGGCCGGGCACAGTAGCTTACGCCTGTAATCCCAGCACTTTGGGACACTGAGGTGGGCAGATCACCTAAGGTCAGGAGTTCAAGACCAGCCTGGCCAACATGGAGAAACCCCGTCTCTACTAAAAATACAAAAACTAGCGGGGTGTGGTAGTACACGCCTGTATTCCCAGCTACTTGGGGCACTGAGGCAGGAGAATTGCTTGAACCCGGGAGGTGGAGGTTGCAGTGAGCTGAAATCACGCCACTGCACTCAAGCCTAGGTGACAAAAAACCAAAAACCAAAAAAAACTATACATTTTAAATGCTTAAATGTTACAACCTTTATGTCAACCCTTTCAATCTTCTACCAAATATAATCTCTCTCGTCAGAACTCCTACAGTACTTTACTCTTACTTATGTTACAGTGATTATGTATTCTCGCTAACAGTGCTAAACAGTTACCTCTGCATAGTATATGCACTAAAGGTTACCTACTCAATGAAATAAACAACATTAGTAAGGCTGGATCCAGTTGCTCTTGCCTGTAATCCCAGCACTTTGGGAGGCCAAGGTGGGAGGATAGTTTGAGCCCAGGAGTTTGAAACCAGCCTGGGCTACATAGCAAAACCCCATCTCTACAAAATAAAAAAAAATAATTAGGTGTGGTGGCACACACCTGTAGTCCCAACTACTCAGGAGGCTGAGGCAGGAGGATTGCTTGAGCCCAGGAGAATGAGGCAGTAGTGAGCCATGACTGCACCACTGCACTCTAGCCTGATAGTAATATCACAATGCTGTGATACAGATTTATAAACCCATATGCTGAAGGAATTAAAAATACCACTATCTTGTTTAAGAAAGACTTTAAAAAGAAATTTTTTTTGAGACAAAGTCTTGGTCAGCCACCCAGGCTGCAGTGCAGTGGCACGATCACAGATGACTGCAGCCTCAACCTCCCGGGCTGAAGCAATCCTTCCACCTCAGCCCCTCGATAGGTGGCACTATAGGCATGCACCACCACGCCTGGCTAATTTTTGTATTTTTTGTAGAGATGGGGTTTTGCCACATTGCCCAGGCTGAACTCCTGGGCTCAAGTGATCTGCCGGCCTTGGCCTCTCAAAATGTTAAGATTACAGGCATTAGCCAATGTACCCGGCCCACCAAAGGACTTTCACATACACTTTTCTCATGTATCTTAACTAGCAATGAACTGCTTCTCTAAGAAGCTTGATTATTAAAGCTGTGAATTGCTTAAGCAAAGAAACTTTATGACCGAAGCAGTACAAGAATTCATAATCTCCACTGAATAGAAAGCCACATCTGCTGGAAAACTACGTAAGCAGACAGTTCCTGCTAATCAGATAGACCTGAAACTAATTTTGGAGGGTGGTAGGGAAGCTACCACTGAAGTTTTAACAGCATCTGCAGTGAAAGGCAGGAATTCAGTTGCAGTGGGGATATTTAGAATTTGCCACACAGCACTTGAAAAAGCTAGTCTAGTTTTTGGTACAAACTGCTTTAACACTAGGAAATTATAATAAACCATACAGGATTAACAGATTGCTATTTTGATCTTAGTCTTTATATGAAAAACAAAGATGGTGGCCCTCCACCTAATGGTTACAGAATAAACCATTCTTTTGTTTAGTTACTCTTGGGTACTGTCAGTTCAGAATGAAGTGAACTTTCTATCACACAAAAGTGAATTAATGTAAAGCTATTTGCAGAGTTTGGTTTTCACAAAGTGGAGGACCTAATTTGTCCCCTATCTATACAGATCACTTCTCTATTTCATCAATTTATCTAAGGCTGAGGACAATGGCTCATGCCTGTATTCCTAATACTTTGGGAGGCTGAGGTGGAAGGATTGCTTGAGGTCAGAAGGTTAAGACTAGCCTGGGCAACATAGTGAGACCTGGTCTCTACGAAAAATTTTAAAAAATAGCAAAAAAAAAAAAAAAAAAGTGCCAGGCATGGTTGTGCATGCTTATAGTCCCAGCTACTCTGGAGGCTGAAGCAGGTGTATCCCTTGAGCCCAGGAGGTCAAGGTTGCAGTGAACTATAATCGCACTACCGTACCCCAGCCTGGGTGACAGCAAGACTTCTGTCTCTCAAAAAAAAAAAAAAAAAAAAAAAAAGGCTATTGCATCATTTCCTCTTTTTGAGAGTTGGAGCCAAAAGAGAGAACAGTTGATGCTACTTCTATAATCCAATTGCTGATGCTTTTCTCTGAGTTTATATTGTTCAGAAGGAAAAAACAAATGAGAAAGCTGACCATTGGCAAGTGGAAATAACATTCCAGAACATTCTTGAAGAGAAAAAATAATTCAAAGTTTCTGAGTTATTCCTACTGCCCAATTTTCTGACTCTCTTTTCACTTCTTACCATGAAGAAGGCACCCCGGTGATAATACTTCTGTAAGAACTTATATTTGCCCTTAACGGCTTTGTTGGTAATGACTTTGCCATTTGCCCGAAGTTCAGCTCTCCTCTCTTCCTCAGTCAGGTTTCGCATGCGTTCAATTTCTGCTTTCTCCTTCTCAAGCCTGTCCAGGGAGCAAAACAATTTATTGGTACTGTTACAGCTTTAGAAAGACCAAATTATCAAAAATAACAGTCCCATGTTATTTCAAGTATTAGTCACCTTCTTTAATTCTAGTCATTGCCTATTAGGAATCAAGATCAAGAGCTCAATAAACAAAAGGGTGAGTTAGTCTTCATTATGTTTGCCAGACTAGGTATTGCCAACTTCCAAAAGTTGATTCTAGCTCTTTTGACATTCAGACATACTATTATTGCTGGGTTTTGCAACATTATGAACTCTCTTTCCCTAAAAGGTCTTCTTAGCTTAAAAAAAAAAAAAAATCAGTGAATTTAAAATAACTGTCCAAGGCTTTGCTGGTATTCCTTTATGTAAGTGTATCATAATCATATAGGTGCTTGCATGTCACAAACCAAAGATTACCATCATCAATTAGATTGCAGTAACTTTTTTTTTTTTTTTTTGGTGACGGAGTCTTGCTCTGTTGCCCAGGCTGGAGTGCAGTGGCGCCATCTTTGCTCACTGCAAGCTCCGCCTCCCGGGTTCACGCCATTCTCCTGCCTCAGCCTCCCAAGTAGCTGGGACTACAGGCGCCCGCTACCACACCTGGCTAATCTTTTTGTATTTTTAGTAGAGATAGGGTTTCACTGTGTTCACTAGGATGGTCTTGATCTCCTGACCTCATGATCCGCCCACCTGTGCCTCCCAAAGTGCTGGGATTACAGGCGTGAGCTACTGCGCCCGGCCAGATTGCAGTAACTTTTTAGCCAGTGTTGGGGAGAGAGGGGGTGATATCCCTTTTCTCCAAAAAAATGCATATACACACATAATTTTGTGTACAATTTTATTTTATTTTTTGTTTTTTTGAGATGGAATCTCATTCTGTTGCCCAGGCTGGAATGCAGTGGCACAATCGCGGCTCACTGCAACCTCTGCCTCCCAGGTTCAGGCGATTCTCCTGCTTCAGCCTCCTGAGTAGCTGGGATTTACAGGCGTGTACCACCATGCCTGGCTAATTTTTGTATTTTTAGTACAGACGGGGTTTCACCATATTGGACAGGCTGGTGTCAAACTCCTGACCTTGTGATCTGCCCACCTCGGCCTCCTAAATTGTTGGGATTATAGGCATGAGCCACCATGCCCAGCCTTGTGTACAATTTTAAAGGGCACTTGGACTCCTACTCCTTCAGGTCCAGGATAAAAACCTTAGAAACTACAGGCTGAGGGCCAGGCGTGGTGGCTCATGCCTGTATTCCCAGCACGTTGGGAGGCCGAGGTGGGTGGATCACCTGAGGTCAGGAGTTCAAGGCCAGCCTGGCCAACATGGTGAAACCATGCCTCTATTAAAAATACAAAAATTGGCCGGGCGCGGTGGCTCAAGCCTGTAATCCCAGCACTTTGGGAGGCCGAGACGGGCGGATCGCGAGGTCAAGAGATCGAGACCATCCTGGCTAACATGGTGAAACCCCGTCTCTACTAAAAAATACAAAAAAAACTAGCCGGGCGAGGTGGCGGGCGCCTGTAGTCCCAGCTACTCGGGAGGCTGAGGCAGGAGAATGGCGTGAACCCAGGAGGCGGAGCTTGCAGTGAGCTGAGATCCGGCCACTGCACTCCAGCCCAGGCGACAGAGCGAGACTCCGTCTCAAAAAAAAAAAAAAAAAAAAAAAATTAGCTGTGTGGTGGCATATGCCTGTAGTCCCAGCTACTTGGAAGGCTGAGGCAGAACTGCTTGACCCCCAGGGGGTGGAGGCCAAGATTGCGCCACTGCACTCTAGCTTGGGCGACAGAGTGAGACTCCGTCTCAAAAAAAAAAAAAGAAAAAAGAAACTACAGGCTGAGGATGGAGTTATCTATTTATTGTGTGTAGCTCATATTGAGGCAAGTTTTCTTTTTTTCTTTTTTCCAGATAAGAGTGTCACTCTGTCATCCAGGCTGGAGTGCAGTGGCGCTATCTCAGCTCACTGCAACCTCTGCCTCCTGGGTTCAAGCGATTCTCTTGCCTCCACCTTCCAAGTAGCTGGGAATAACATGCAAACACCACCACACCCGGCTAATTTTTGTATTTTAGTAGAGAGAGGTTTTCACCATGTTGACCAGGCTGGTCTCGAACTCCCAGCCTAAAGTGATTCGCCTGCCTCAGCCTCCCAAAGTGCTCGGATTATGGCGTGAGCCACCACGCCCAGCCTAGAGTTATCTATTGATGGTTTCCTTTGTAATCCGGGATTACCCTCTTATACCTAATAATTTATAGGAATGAGTGATGCAGCTCAGAAATGATTCTGCTTGGGCCGGGCGTGGTGGCTCACGCCGTAATCCGAGCACTTTGAGAGGCCGAGACAGGTGGATAACCTGAGGTCATGAGTTCGAGACCAGCCTGACCAACATGGTGAAACCCTGTCTCTACTAAAAATACAAAAATTAGCCAGGTGTGGTGGCACATGCCTGTAATCCCAGCTACTTGGGAGGCTGAGGCAGGAGAATCACTTGAACCCAGGAGGCGGAGGCCACAGTGAGCTGAGATTGTGACACTTCACTCCAGCCTGAGTGAAAAGCAAAACTCCATCTCAAAAAAAAAAAAAAAAAGATTCTGCTCTAACATAGTGTAGATTATTTAAGTGCCACAAATGCTTCCCCTCACAGTATGCATGCCCCTTTTCAAAAAGTATGACTTTGCTGCTTCTCCTATCCAGAGGTGGAGTCTGTTTCTCCACCTGCTTAAAGCTAGGTTGGCCTTGTGACTTGCTTTGACCAATATGTGGCAGGATTGATATATGAGTTCTGGAACCTAAGTGTCAGAAGACCTTGCCCTCTTAGAATGGTACCCTGAGACTACTATGTAAGGAAGCCAGTCTAACCCAATGAAGGATAAGTGAGGCATCCTAACTGATAGCCACCACCTACTACTAGACATGTGAGTGAAGCCCTTTTAAGTTTCTAGCCCAGTCAACTGTCTAGCTGGATACAACGACATAAGTGAGCCCACGTGAAATCAGTAGAGGAACTGTTCAGCCAACCTCCAAAATTGTGAAAAGTAATTGTTTTTTCAAGTCACTTAATTGTGGGTTGGGTTGTACACAGTAAGAGATAACTGCTAACAGTTACTAATTTTTGTGTCTACTAGGAAACTAAAGGGAGCACTGGCTGGCACTCTATTATGAACACACATCGACAAAGTGTGTTTCTCTTCCCTGATTTCACTGTAACAAGTGAAACTCACATTCCAATTATAGGAAACTCACCCAGCAGCAAGAACTCTGAAGATGGCCAGAATGGAACTCACAGTAGGTAATGAGTCTCAGAGCTATCCTACTAGAAACCTGTTCCACTAGCAGCATTAACTCTAGGCTCATCTTTTTACTCACGCTTCTCGATCTTCTCTGTCCCTCTTGATTCTTTTTAGCTCCCGAACTTTCCATGCCTCATATTCCTCCTCGTCATTTTCATCATCAGTATTGAGTGCATCCAGTGCAGCCAAGGATCGCTTGTTCTCTTCCAGCTCTTTCTTGGTTTCCTCTTCGACAATCTGGATAGGGAGAACAATTCGGCTTGGACTTCCTTACTCTCCTCAGACAAACCTGATTACACTATTTCTTGTACTCAATCCTTGGAACCACTCCCCAGTACCTTGAGTGTGTACTTGCGCCTCTCCTCTGCCAGGCGTTTTGCTTCCTGCTCCAGCTCCTTCTGTTTCAATGCTTCAGCTTCACGTTCTTGAACTGTCACTCGGTCCTTCCTGCATCACAGAGGTCCTGTTAATTGCCTAAAGTCCTTAGAGTGGAGTGCTTTGTTCCCCTAGACCTAGTCCCATCCAAATGAGACGAAACCAAACTCTTTGGCCCTATTATTTTCAAAGAGCAAAAAACGTTGAGTCATCCCAGGTCTTTTTTTTTTTTTTTTTTTGAGATGGAGTCTCACTCTGTCTCCTGTGCAGTGGTGTGATCTCAGCTCACTGCAACCTCTGCCTCCTGGGTTCAAGCAATTCTTTGCCTCAGCCTCCCGAGTAGCTGGGATTACAGGCGCCTGCCACCACACCTGGTTAATTTCTTTGTATTTTTAGTAGAGATGGGGTTTCACCATCTTGGCCAGGCTGGTCTTGAACTCCTGACCTCGTGATCCACCTGCCTCAGCCTCCCAAAGTGCTGGAATTACAGGCATGAGCCACTGTGCCCGGCCATCATCCCAGGTCTTTGGAGCACTAAAATCATGTTCATCTTTGAGAACTGCCTGGACAGCAAAGAACCTGCTGGCCTGTAAGTAGGAGGATTTCTAGCCATCAAGAAAGGAATAGGAATCTGCTCGTTGAGTTTAATTTTGTGTTTAAAAATATATGGCCTTGGCTGGGCGCGGGGGCTCATGCCTGTAATCCCAGCACTTTGGGAGGCTGAGGAGGGCGGATCACCTGAGGTCGGGAGTTCGAGACCAGCCTGACCAACATGGTGAAACCCCCTCTATACTAAAAATACAAAATTAGCCAGACGTGGTGGCACATGCCTGTAATCCCAGCTACTAGGGAGGCTGAGGCAGGTGAATCGCCTGAAATCGGGAGTTGGAGGTTGTGGTGAGCAGACATGACGCCATTGCACTCCAGCCTGGGCAACAAGAGCAACACTCCGTCTCAGAAAGAAAGAAAGAAAGAAAAAAAGGCCTTGGACAGATATATGCTCTATAACTGAAAAAAGAGATGTGAAAACAAACTCAGGTTCTCTGCTAACACCAAGATACTCCTCAGCAGCTCGTCTGGCAAGGCTACAGCACTAGCAAAAGCACTTTCACTCAGTGCTTAGATTTCAGAATAGCACAACAGAAAACAGACTTTTGTTTCCACGCCTGGAAAGTGGTAATTAAGTAGATTCAGATCTGGCTTGTGAGATACTTACTTTCGAATGAAGACTGGCTTCAGGCGAGGCTCCATCTCATCTTCACTGTCTGTGTACTCTTCATACTCAGACTCTGATTCTGACTCCTCTCCAGAACGTCCCTCATCTTCCACTTCCATGACTTCCATCTCTTCATTTTTTCTCTCCTGTGCTCGCTGACGCATCATGCCACGCCGCCGTTCTATTTCCTGTCAAGTCATATATGTAAGCCAGTCAGTCAAATGGCCTATGGCTTTTTGTTTTAGTCTCATCAAACCCAACAAATTCAAATGTAAAAAAATACAACTTAGTACCATTCTATTTTTAGTCCTATCCCAACAAACAAGGAACATGATCAGAGTCCTGCCAAAAGCAGTGATCTCTTGTTTTTAAGGCTTCAACAAATGAGCACTGGCGTCAACTTTTTCTTATATCCAGAAAAAAACTTCCCATGTTCCTTTATCATACCTCATCATCAATCTCCTCCTCCTCTTCTTCACTGCTATCTTCTCGTTCCATGCGCCAAGCATCTCCTTCTACTTCTGAGTCACTCTCTCCTACCACTTCAGGTTCCACTATTTTCCGATGTCGAGCCAATCTGAAAAACAGTATCTCCAAATGTAACACCAATGTCATAAAAATGAAGTAGCATCAACCGCATTTCCACAGCCACACAGTACATTATGTTTGCCTTCATTAATACTGAAGTCTTTTTTTTTGAGGCAGGGTCTTGCTCTGTCACCCAGGCTGCAGTGCAGTGGCGCGATCTTGGCTCACTGCAACCTCTGCCTCCCAGGCTCAAGTGATCCTCCCACCTCAGCCTCCTGAGTAGCTGGGACTATAGGCATGCCAGCACACATGACTAATTTTCGTATTTTTTGTAGAGACGGGGTTTTACCATGTTGCCCAGGCTGGTCTTCAAATCCTGGACTTAGGCAATCTGCCCGCCTTAGCCTCTCAAAGTGCTGGGATTACAGATGTGAGCCACCATGTCCATCCAATATTAAAGTATTGAGGTGGGGGAAACTGAGGTGCAGATTAAAGAAACTAGACTAGGATGTCAGAGCAAATAGTCAAGTTTGGCCTGAAATACTAAACGTATGTTGAGGCATCCTAAGGCACCACAGCAAGCCAGCAAACTCATAGGGATGCATTGGGATTTTTTTTGAGACAGAATCTCACTCTGTTACCCAGGCTGGAGAGCAATGGCGTGATCTCGGCTCACCACAACCTCCCCCTCCCAGGTTCAAGCGATTCTTCCTGCCTCAGCCTCTTGAGTAGCTGGGACTACAGGCGTGCACCACCACACCCAGCCAATTTTTGTATTTTTACTAGAGAGGGGGGGGTTTCGTCATGTTGACCAGGCTAGTCTTGAACTCCTGACCTCAGGTGATCGCCTGCCTTGGCCTCCCAAAGTGCTGGGATTACAGGCGTGAGCCACCGAGCGTGGCCTGAATTGGGATATTTTCAATAGCTCAAGGTAATTCAGTTTCAACATTAAGTCATATTACATTCCTTTTGAGAATATCGTATCTTCGTGAAATTGGGTTTTGGTGGCTGCTGTGGTAAAAAGTAAGTATAGTGTGAATATCAATATAAAACAAGACATGAAAAAGTGACAGTGCTGATTCCAAGGTCTGCAAGGCTGTCAGTGTCCAATAGGCACACAAATTCCACTAGTAACTGTGGTTATGTGAGAATGAATAAAAGTGTTTTTTTCCCCATGGGCACTGTAATTTTCTTTTTTTCTTTTTCTTTTTTTTGAGACGGAGTCTCACTCTGTCACTCAGGCTGGAGTGCAGTGGCATGATCTCGGCTCACTGCAACCTCCGCCTGCCAAGTTCAAGCAATTCTCTGCCTCAGTCTCCCAAAAGTAGCTGGGATTACAGGTGCCCACCGCCATGCCTGGCTAATTTTTTTGTATTTTTAGTTGAGATGGGGTTTCACCAAGTTGGCCAGGCTGGTCTTGAACTCCTGACCTCGTGATCCACCTGCCTCGGCCTCCCAAAGTGCTACGGTTACAGGTGTGAGCCACTGCGCCCGGCCATGGGCACTGTAATTTTCAAGTGGCAAAGTTATTAGGACATAAATACTTATTAGGTTACTTGGCTCTAACTACTTACTAACTAAAATAAACAGAACTGTTTTGACCCAGGAGCTCTGTGAAAAAACCCCTGGGACAATTATGAACGGTGAAAGTTCAGGACCCCTGGTCTGCTCTATTAAGGTAATGTCTCAATCAGTATATAACATACAAAATCCCTCACTGGGAGACTTTCTACAATGAGACCTTTATGAGGTCTTTTCTCCTGCTTCAGTGTCATTTCCCCTTATTAGCATTTAGAATAAGCAGATGTATAAAATCAATTTACCAAAGTTTATAAAACATCTTTGTGCTAAAAAGACTCCCCTCAACAGCCAACGAATGGTCTGTGTTTTCTATTCCCGTAAGGAGTTGAGTAGGTCCTTTAGGCCAGAAGTAATCTGCTGTTTTCTGAAGCTGCCACTTTGTAACTTTGGTCATGTAACTTTCTTAGCCCCTTTGTGCTCTGTTTCCTCCTTTTGTGAAATGGGGATAATAGCACCTATTTCATAAAGCTATTGTATGGATTACAAGAATTAGCAAATGTCAGCTACTTGGCAGTACTATTCAAGTATTAGCTATTATTATTAAGCTGTAGAGGTTCATGTTCAAGTAAAACACAATCACAGACATTACCTCTCTTCCACATCTTCACTAATACGGTTCTGTAAACGCCGTAGCCGGGGGTCACTAGATGAATCCTCCTCCTGTTCCTCAGGCTCTGCTTCTTGTTCTTTGGCTTTCTTAATGAACTGAAATTCTTCATCTTCCTCATCTGAGGACTCCATAGGGGCATAGTCTGGCCTCTTTCCGGACACATAACGCTTTACCTTCACTTTTTCCATTGAAATCTCACCTGGGTGAGAAAAATAACTTATGTTTCAGTAGCCTGTTTCTCAATGTGCTTCATCCCATCATGGCCTTTGCAAATAGAGCCCTTTATTCATAGTAGACAAGAGTCTAAGCAGGAGAAGAAAGAGCCACTACCCAACCATCTATTCATCTAATAGTGTTTTCCTACAAAGGCCAAGTCATGAGACTGCCTCCTTGTGAAAGCCAACACTGATGATAATGAGGCTTACCTTGAGTACAATGAAGTGGAGGAAGGTAGGCAGTGAAACAGTAGAAAAAAGTCCCCCGCAAAAAGGCAGACTGCATCCATCACAAATTCATGGCATCCCACCTCAACTATACCCTTAAACAAATTATTTGTAACAGTGCCCACCACATAGTAAGGATGATTTCTGCAGGAACATAAAACTAAAATGCTGCTCAGGCATTCTTGTAGTTCCCTCTGGGATTTCCACGGCAGCCTTTATAACATATTACCACATGACTCAATATTCTAATCTTACTTATTTCTACCTTCTTTTCCTTTACCTTATGTGTTATCAAACCTGCAAGAGTAGGTAATCTGTTATAAATACAATTCTTTTTTTTTTTTTTTTTGAGACGGAGTCTCGCTCTGTCGTCTAGGCTGGAGTGCAGTGGTATGATCTCGGCTCACTGCAACCTCCGCCTCCTGGGTTCAAGTAATTCTCCTGCCTCAGCCTCCTGAGTAGCTTGGACTAAAGGCATGCACTACCATGCCCAGCTAATTATTTGTATTTTTAGTAGAGACGGAGTTTCATCGTGTTAGCCAGGATGGTTTCCATCTCCTGACCTCAAGATCCGCCCACCTCGGCCTCCCAAAGTGCTGGGATTACAGGCGTGAGCCATAGCACCCAGCCTACAAATATAAACAATTCTAGTGAACAAAGAGAGACAGTGAAAACTAACCAACTTATTTTATGAGTATAACCTTGATAACCAAATTGGACAGTTCAAAGGAAAACTTTAGGTGGATTTCACTTACAAACACAAATACAAAAATATTAAATAACATAAGAGCAAATTTATCCCAGCGATATAAAAACTACCAAAAAAAAAAACCCGACACAAAAAACCCCTAAGCCAACACAACTTATTAGAATTTAGCTCAAGACTACAAGAATAGTTTAACCTTAGAAAATTAATGAGGGGGCCAGGTGCGGTGGCTCATGCTTGTAATCCCAGCATTTTGGAAGGCTGAGGCAGGAGGACTGCTTAAACCCAGGAGTTTGAGACCAGCCTGGGCAACAAAGTTAGACCTTGTCTTTACTAAAAATAAAAAAATTAGCTGGGGCCGGGCGCGGTGGCTCAAGCCTGTAATCCCAGCACTTTGGGAGGCCGAGATGGGCGGATCACGAGGTCAGGAGATCAAGACCATCCGGGCTAACATGGTGAAACCCCGTCTCTACTAAAAATACAAAAAATTAGCCAGGCGTGGTGGCGGGCGCCTGTACTCCCAGCTACTCGGGAGGCTGAGGCAGGAGAATGGCGTGAACCCGGGAGGCGGAGCTTGCAGTGAGCTGAGATCCGGCCACTGTACTCCAGCCTGGGTGACAGAGCGAGACTCCGTCTCAAAAAAAAAAAAAAA
>NC_037674.1:19209213-19250073 GCF_003255815.1 Theropithecus gelada
GCACCCCCCCAAAAAAAAAAAAAAAAAAAAAAAAAAAAAAAAATTAGCTGGGCATGGTGGTCTATGCCTGTGGTCCCAAGCTACATGGGAGGCTGAGGTGGGAGAATCACTAGAGTCCAGGAAGTTAAGGCTGTGGCGAGCCGTGACCACAGCAAGGCACTCACTTCAGCCTGAGTGATACAGTGAGAACTTGTGTCAAACACAAAAATATATATAGCTGGGCACAGTGGCTCATGCTTGTAATCCCAGCACTTTGGAAAGCCAAGATGGGCAGATCAGTTGAGGCTAGGAGTTCGAGACCAGCCGGGCCAACATGGCGAAACCCCGTCTCTACTAAAAATACAAAAATTAGGCCAGGCGCGGTGGCTCAAGCCTGTAATCCCAGCACTTTGGGAGGCCGAGATGGGTGGATCACGAGGTCAGGAGATCGAGACCATCCTGGCTAACACGGTGAAACCCCGTCTCTACTAAAAATACAAAGAACTAGCCGGGCGAGGTGGCGGGCGCCTGTAGTCCCAGCTACTCGGGAGGCTGAGGCAGGAGAATGGCGTAAACCCGGGAGGCGGAGCTTGCAGTGAGCTGAGATCCGGCCACTGCACTCCAGTCTGGGCGACAGAGCAAGACTCCATCTCAAAAAAAAAAAAAAAAAAAATTAGCCAGGATGGTGGCACACACTTGTTAATCCCAGCTACTCAGGTGGCTGAGGCAGGAGAATCACTTGAACCTGGGAGGTAGAGGCTGCAGTGAGCTGAGATCATGCTGCTGCACTCCAGCCTGGGCAACACAGTAAGACTCTGTCTTTAAAAACAAACAAAAAAAACCCCAAAAATATATATGTAGATATAGACAATGGGAGGGAAGCAATATACTATTTTTACTTTTGTAAATTTCATTTTTATTTGTTATTTTTTAAAAGGTAGAGAAAGGGTCTTGCTATGTTGCCCAGGCTGGCCTTGAACTCCTGGCCTCAAGTGATCCTCCAGCCTCAGTCTCCCAAAGTGCTGGGATTGCAAATGTGAGCCATCTCTCCCAGCCTACTATTTTTTAAAGTCACATTTAAAAAAAAAATAGATACAGCAGACTTTATAGTTAATGATAAAACAATAGAACCATTCTATTTATTTATTTATTGAGATGGAGTCTCGCTCTGTTGCCTAGGCTGCAGTGCAGTGGCACGATCTTGGCTCAAAACTGCAACCTCTGTCCCCTGGGTTCAAGCAATTCTCCCTGCCTCAGGCTCCTGAGTAGCTGGAATTACAGGCGCCCACCATATGCCTGGCTAATTTGTGTATTTTTTAGTAAAGACAGGGTTTCACCATGTAGGCCAGGCTGGTCTTGAACTCCTGACCTGAGGTGATCCACCAGCCTCAGCCTCCTAAAGTGCTGGGATTACAGGTGTGAGCCACCACGACTGGCCAGAAGCATTCTCTATAAAAATCAGTGGGCATCCAGCTGGGCGTGGTGGCTTACGCCTGTAATCCCAGCGCTTTGGGAGGCCGAGGCGGCGGATCACAAGGTCAGGAAATCGAGACCATCCTGGCTAACACAGTGAAACCCCGTCTCCACTAAAAATACAAAACAATTAGCCCGGCGTGGTGGTAGGTGCCTGTAGTCCCAGCTACTTGGGAGGCTGAGGCAGGAGAACGGCGCGAACCCGGGACCTGGAGCTTGCAGTGAGCTGAGACAGCACCACTGCACTTCAGCCTGGGCGACAGAGCAAGAGTCCGTCTCCAAAAAAACAAAAACAAAAACAAAAAATTAGCCAGGCGTGGTGGCACACACCTATAGTCCCAGCTACTCGGGAGGCTGAGGCAGAAGAATGGCATGAACCTGGGAGGCGGAGCTTACAGTGAGCCGAGATCACACCACGGCACTCCAGCCTGGGCAATAGGGCAAGACTCTGTCTCAAAAAAAAAAAAAAAAAAAAGAAACCAAAAAAAACCAAAAAACAAAAACAAAAACAAAAACCCCGTGGGCATCCTAATGTTGTCCCTATCACACCTTCTAGTCAGCACTGTATTATGGTTCTAATTTGGGCAATAAGGAAAAGTTATAAGGATGTTAAAGGAAGAAACTGTCATAATTTGCAGATTATATGGTTGTCTTTGTAGAAAACACAAGATAACAAATAGATTAAGCTAAAAGAGTTCAGAAAAAATGCTAGATAAAAAACTTATTTCTAAAAATAAGCATACCTGTACATTAGCGACATATAATCAGAAAGTACAATTTTATTTTTATTTATTTATTTTCTTGAGACAGGGTCTCATTCTGTTGCCTAGGGTGGAGTGCAGTGGCGCAATCATGGCTCACTGCAGCCTCAACCTCCTAGGCTCAAACCGTTCTCCTGCCTCAGCCTCTGAAGTAGCTGGGACTACAGGCGGGCAACACCATGAAGGTCTAATTTTAAAAAATTTTTTGTATAGACAAGGTCTCACTATGTTGCCCAGGCTGGTCTTGAACTCCTGGACTCAAGCGATCCTCTTGCCTAGGGTCTCCCAAAGTGCTGGGATTACAGGCATGAGCCACCATGCCTGACATATTTTCTACTTTTTGAGAAAGGGTCTCACTCTGTTACCCAGGCTGTGTGCAGTGGCATGATCACAGCTCACTGCAGTCTCAATGTCGTGGGCTAAAGTGATCCTCCCTCTTCAGCCTCCCAGTAGCTGGGACTACAGGCAGGTACTGCCCAGGTAATTTTATTTTTTTGTAGAGCATTGTATTTTTTGGGGTCTCGCTATGTTGCCTAGGCTGGAGAGAATACAGTGTTAAAATACCATTAACAGTCACAAGTAATCTATAAGATACTGAGGAATAAATCCAACAAACAATGTACAAGGATTTTAGGAGGAAAAATATATAATTTTATTGAAAGATAAAAAAGATCTAAATAAACGGAGAAATATTTCATGTTCAAGGATAAGAAGATGGCAGCTGCACCTGAATTAACCTATAAATGTATAATCTATCATTTTAATGCAATTCCATTAAAAGTTGTCTCCAGGCTTATTCCAAAATCATATGGAAGAATAGGAGGCCCCAAAACACCAAGACAATGCTGAAGAAGAATAAAACTGATGGGGGCTGGGAAGGAGAGGTGGGGCGTAGTTTACCGGATATGTCACTGACCCAGGAAGTACACAGAGATCAATGGAACAGAGTAGAGAGAAGAAAAACAAACTTATATGAGAACTTGAGTATACTATAGGAATGGCATTAAAAGTCAGTAGAGAATGGATGGGCTAATCCGTCAACTGAGAAGGGACAACTGGCCAACCATATAGTAAAATTAGACCTCTAACTTCCACCACAGACACAAAAATTCCAGATGGATTAAAGACCCAACTATGAAAAACATATCTTAAATATTTACACTCCTTACTGGACTGTAAGCTTCCTAACTTATAATCTGTCTTGTATAAGTGTGTATTGAATTCAATTTAATATATACAAACACTCAGAAGATAGAAAACCTTTACAATATGAGTATCTGTGATCTCAGTGCAGGGAAGGATTATTTTTTAAACGATATACAAAAAAAAAAAGCTAAAACTATAAAAGATCAAGTTGATAAATCTGATAATACTAAAACTAGAAACATCTGTGTAAGAGAAGACTCCATAATTAAAAGACAAGCCAAAAAATGAGGAAAAGGATACTATAGATTTGGAATATATAAAAACAAAGCAAACAAAGTGGGTGACTGACAGAAACAGGTAATTCATAGAAAAGAAAACCTAGAGAGTTTATTAGACACATGAACAAGATGCCCAGCATTGGCTGGGCACAGCAGCTCATGCCTGTAACCCCAGCACTTTGTGAGGCCCAGGCGGGCGGATCACCTGAGGTCAGGAGTTTGAGACCACCCTGACCAACATGGAGAAGTTCCATCTGTACTAAAAATATAAAATCAGCTGGGTATGGTGGCCCATGCCTGTAATCCTAGCTACTCAGGAGGCTGAGGCAGGAGAATCGCTTGAACCCAGGAGGAGGAGGTTACAGTGAGCCGAGATGGTGCCATTGCACTCCAGCCTGGGCAACAAGAGTGGGAAAAAAAAAAAAAAAAAAAAAAGCCCAGCATCACTAGTAATCAGGGGAATGCAAATTAGAATAATGACATACCATTTCAACACCTGTCAGATTGGGCAAAAAAAGTAAAAATTTGGTATAACCAAGTGTGTAGATGATGAATATATGGGAAATAAAGCTCTTAGGTTCTCGAAGTTTGTTTTCTTTCTTTTCTTTTTTGAGATGGAGTCTTGCTGTGTCGGTCAGGCTGGAGTGCAGTGGCGTGATCTTAGCTCATTGCAACCTCTGCCTCCCAGGTTCAAGTGATTCTCCTGTCTCAGCCTTCCAAGCAGCTGGGATTACAGGCGTGTGCCATCACACCCGGCTAATTTTTGTATTTTTAGTAGAGACAGGGTTTCACCATGTTGGCCAGGCTAATCTTGAACTCCTGACCTCAGGTGATCCACCTGCCTCAGCCTCCCAAAGTGCTGGGATTACAGGCGTGAGCCACCAAGCTGGGCCTTAATTTTTAATTTTTTCTGTAGAGATGGGAGGGGGTCTTGCTATGTTGCTCAAGCTGGTCTTGAACTCCTGGCCTCAAGTGAGCCTCCTGCCTCAGCCTCCCAAAGTGCTGGGATTACAGGTGTGAGCCACTGTGCTCCACAAATTCTTATGTTCTTACAACTTACTTTGAGGAGCAATTGGCAGCAGGTACTAAATAATGCTAGTATTGGCTACAGAATGACAAATGCAGAACTGTTTTTTTTTTTTCCTTTTTTGAGACAGAGTCTCACACTGTGGCCCAGGCTGGAATGCAATGGTGTGATCTCTGCTCACTGCGACCTCCACCTCCCGGGTTCAAGCAATTCTCCTGTCTCAGATTCCTAAGTAGCTGGGATTACAGGCACCCACCATCATACATGGCTAATTTTTTATATTTTTATTAGAGACGGGGTTTCACCATGTTGACCAGGCTGGTCTCGAACTCCTGACCTCAGGTGTTCTGCCCGCCTCAGCCTCCCAAAGTGCTGGGTTTACGGGCAGGAGACACCATGCCTAGCCGCAGCACTTTTTTAAACAACCGGACAACCACCTGCCCCTCAATAGGGAATAAACTGTGGATTACACTTTATTTTATACAATGGAATTCAAAAGCTGTTAAGATGAATTAATTAGATGTATAGGGATTAAAAGATAATTCTTAAAAGCCATGTTGAGACTAGACACGGTGGCGTCTACTTGGGAGGCTGAGGCAGGAGGATAGCCTGAGCCCCAGGAGTTCGAGTCCAGCCTGGGCAGCATAAGTAGACTTCTATGGACAGCAAAAAAGGGACCATATCCCGCACAATGCCCTGCCAACAAGCAGTCTCTATCTATCTATCTATCTAGTCTGATATTATGTATATATTCTGCTATATTCTGCTATATACTTAAGTTCCTAATTATTAGATTTATATATACTTAGTTCCTTAGTAATTATTAGACTAATAATACATATATTCTAGTATTTATATGTAATTAGTGATATTATATTCTAATCATATATATTAGAACAAAATCATATATTCTAGAATACATGTATTAAACATATATATTCTGATATATACTTAATTTCCTAAGTAAGGAATATTTTAATATATGTAATATACATTATATATATGTAACACAAGTCTAAGGAATTTGTGGAGGCTGAGAGGTGCTTGCTGAATATGAAAGCAGGCCACAGGAACAAGATTGGATGCAAGGGGATGGGGGTGGAAAGGTCCAAGAATCTGGGAGCCAGATCTTAAGAGCTGGAGGGGTTGGAGTGGTGTGTCCCAGAGGTCTGGAGGTTGCTGGGGCCGAAAGGGGTTAAAATTCGACTGGGAAGAGGGTGTCAGCACCGTACCTTTCTCATTGCGAACTGGGACGGCCCCAGCCGTAGACTGAATGGGCGGTTGCTTCATGAGAGCGCTTGGGACCGACATGTTGATGGCAGCGACGGTGATTCCCGAAACTTGACTAATTCCAAACAGTGAACACCAACAACGTCAACGAAGAGAAGAAATTCCTTCCACCTAAGTCCACGAACACAGCTGCGCGACTGATAGAGAAACTACTTACGGCTGAGCTAGATAAACCGGAAATACGTGACGAGAGGATTGTGGGATGGTGGAGGACGTTTGGGCGCCCACAGCTAGGACGTTGAGTGTGTTTCTGCGCATGCTCATCGGCTGCCCGCGTGTTCTCTACGTTGCAGAATTTGGAAGCTGCTTTTGGAGGGAAATTTTGCTTCCTTTGGGCTTTGCTGTTAGGACCCTGCGGTGAGGAAGGTTCGAATGAAAGATTTTACGTGTTAGCTTGGTTTGAAGCCAAGAACGGTATAGTGAATAAGATACTCAGGCGACAGGGAGTTACTGTTTGTCTGGCTTGTTGAAAGCTCAGAAGAAGTAGAGTTTGATGGAATAAAAATCTTGCCAGTAGTATCCGATTAGCTCAGTTCAAGAGGCCAGGTTGGGCTGTGGTGCAGTATTTGGTGTCACAGGGCAGGTGGTGCTGATTTAGGCCAGTGACCAAAAAAAAAAAAAAAAAAAAAAATCTCTTAAGGTGCCTGGGACGTTACCTGCCTGAAATCCCAAAACTCCACTTTTAGGCTTTCAGGTTTTTCCAGTTTCTGGAAAATACCTATTAGAATATATTCCTGATTGGAAAACGTTTGTATTTAAATATCTAAGTAATTATTATTATTTTGAGACAGGGTCTTCTTCTGTCACCCAGGCTGGAGTGCAGTGGCTCGATCTTGGCTTACTGCAGTCTCCACCTCCCGGGTTTAAGCGATTCTCGTGCCTCAGCCTTCTGAGTAGCTGGGATTACAGGCGCCCACCACCACGCCCTGCTGATTTTTGTATTTTTAGTAGAGATGAGGTTTGACCATGTTGGCCAGGCCCAAGAGATGATCCCACTCCGGCCTCCCGCAGTGCTGAGTGGTGGCGTGTGCCACCACTCTCGGCTAATTTTTGTATTTTTAGTAGAGGTGGGGTTTCACCATGTTGCCCAGGCTGGTCTTGAACTCCTGACCTCAGATGATCCACCTACCTTGGCCTCCCCAAAGTGCTGGGACTACAGATGTAAGCCACGGCGGCCGGCCTATTTAAGAACTCTTTAAGGACTTACAGGATAATAACAGAAGCAGCGCCAATTTACAAGCTGGGTTGTGTTAAAAAAAAAAAAAAAAAAATATATGTATATATGCTAATTGGAAAGTCAGGGCACATTTCACATTAGAAAGGACTTTATAACTGCGGAGGAGACAAGGGACAGCAGGAACAAAGTTCTGAAGTCCAGAAACAGTATACATTATACAGGACACCATGAAAAGTTTGGTTTTATCAGTAATTTTTGAGTCATGGAGGGCCTTGAAGTTGCTGTTAATGTGATTAACCCAAATTACTTCACCTGTGTTCTACAACTGGGCCTTGAGTGGGAGAAGAAATGAAACTGGACAAGTCAGGCAAGAACAGTGTGGGACCCAATTAAGAAACTAAGGAAACAGTTTTGGGTAGAAGGAAACTTAAATAGAAGAATAGCCAGAATCTTATTTTATTTTTATTTATAAAAGAGACAGGGTCTTGCCCTGTCGCTCAGGCTGGAGTGCTGCACGACCACGGCTCACTGTGGCCTCATCCTTCTAGGTTCAAGCCATTTTCCCACCCCTGCCTTCCGAGTAGCGGGGACTACAGACGTACAACACCACGCCGGGCTAATTTTTGTATTTTTTGTAGAGATGGGGTCTCACTATGTTGCCCAGGCTGGTTTGGAACTCCTGGGCCCAAGTGATCCACTCAGCCTCTCAAAGTGTTGGGATTTACAGGTGTTAGTCACCGCTCCCGGCCTGCCAATGTTTTTCAGAGCGAGATCCCAGTACCACCTGAATCAAAATCAGCAGTCTGAGGTAAAAATGTCAGTTCAGCCGCAGGACTTCCCTAAAGAATTTGAGTCCTTCTGCAAGTTTTCTTTATTTTAGTCTTCTTACATGCAACTTCATTGTTAGAATTCTTTTCTAATAGGGATCTGGGGCACATAAGCTGGTCTAGCTGGTAATTACTGAGTGAAAAGGGGGCAAGATAGGCCTTAGCTGTTTTTATTAAAACTGTAGTCTGTACTGGTCTCAGAGACACATAAGCGATTTTTTTTTTTTTTTTTTTTGAGACGGAGTCTCACTCTTGTTGCCCAGGCTGGAGTGCAATGGCGCGATCTCGGCTCACTGCAACCTCTGCTTCCTGGGTTCAAGCAATTCTGCTTCAGCCTCCTGAGTAACTGGGATTACAGGCAAGTGCTACGGCGCCCGGCTAATTTTTTACTTTTAGTAAAGACGGGGTTTCATCACGTTGGCCAGGCTGGTCTTAAACTTCTGACCTCAGGTAATCCACCCGCTTCAGCCTCCCAAAGTGCTGGGATTACAGGCGTGAGCCACCGCGCCCGGCCAAAGCGGCCTTCCTTAAGAAGCGCGGGTAACCCGGACTTCCCGCTCTGGCGCTGCGGCCGCTGACGATCTGAGTGGGCTCCGCCCCGTCCCAGCCCCGCCCCTGTCGGCCTCCCGCCGCAATCTTGGCGGGAAGGAGCCGGCCACCGAGAAGCCGAAAGATGTCCAGGTCGGGCGCGGCGGCTGAGAAGGCGGACTCCAGACAGCGACCCCAGATGAAGGTGAGAAACGGATCGGTGCTTCCAGGTGTGCGCCTGCTTCGGTTTTTGTGAGGGTTATGCGGGACACAGGCCCGGAAGGTCGAGGGCACCTGGTACCGGGGGTTGGCGGCGATCCCTGCCCTGAGGCCTTCGGCTTTGACGAAAGGTTCTTATCAATAACCCTAGAAATAGTGGGAGAGTCACATCTGGGATTCCCTTTCTTCAACCTTCTGCGTTTGCTTTTGCCACAGTTATGATCAGCTTCACATTCTTTAAATAATTCCAGACAATCCGCAGCTGACAGTTGGGGTGTTTGCTTCAGTCCAAATGCTAGTCATTATTATTGGTCTGGGAAACTCTGATGGGCACATGTGCCTAGTAAGTGAATTCTGTTGAGGTTAAGGTTAATGAATTACATATCTAGATTTTGGAGGGGAAAAAAAGTTTTCTTACAGGGTGTCAATTTGGATTTATTTATTTTTTTGAGCTTGAGTCTCGCTCTGTTGCCCAGGCTGGAGTGCAGTGGCATGATCTTGGCTCACTGCAACCTCCGCCTCCCGGGTTCAAGCGATTCTCCTGCCTCAGCCTCCTGAGTAGCTATAATTACAGGCAGGTACCACCACACCCAATTTTTGTATTTTTAGTAGAGACGGCGGGGGGCGGGGGGTGGAGTGGGGGGGGGGCGGCGGGTTTCATCATGTTGGCCAGGCTAATCTTGAACTCCTGACCTCAGGCCCTGCCTCAGCCTCCCAAAGTGCTGGGATTATAGGCGTAAGCCACCGCACCTGGCATCAATTTGGATTTATATTGTCATTGTGAAATGGAAATTATTAGATCTGCTGGGGATCCTGTAAGAAAAGGCACAGGACTTGGAATTCTAATACTCTCTTTTCTTTTATTGATCTGAATAGGTAAATGAATATAAAGAAAATCAAAACATCGCTTATGTGTCTCTGAGACCAGTACAGACTACAGTTTTAATAAAAACAGCTAAGGTCTATCTTGCCCCCTTTTCACTCAGTAATTACCAGCTAGACCAGCTTATGTGCCCCAAATCCCTATTAGAAAAGAATTCTAACAATGAAGTTGCATGTAAGAAGACTAAAATAAAGAAAACTTGCAGAAGGATTATACCTCCAAAGATGAAAACCACATCTTCTAAGTCTGAATCCACGCTGCAAAATTCAGCCTCAGCTGTTCATACTGAAAGTAACAAGCTACAACCCAAGAGAACGGCAGATGCGATGAATCTCAGTGTTGATGTGGAAAGTAGTCAGGATGGAGACAGTGATGAAGATATCACACCAGGCCTGGTAAGGACTTAATTAGTAGCTTGTTCTAGTATCTCTTTTTTTAAATGTGAAGTTCTGATAAATTGAAGTTTTTCAAGGCTCTCTCTGGTACAAACAAATTATTTTATCTAATAATGTAAGAATAAATGTAATAATGCATTATAATTTTTAAGGTTTAACAAATAACTTCCTTGGGTTATTTTTGCTTTTGCTGTTGATGTGTCAATGAAAGGATTGACTTAATCTTTACTCTGCTTCCCTTTTTCTTTCTTTAAACTTACTGCATATATTTTTGGGTTTACTCATACTTTATGGTGCCTTGCTCACCTTTACATATTTATGTACAGTATATCAGAAGTCATCAGTTTGTGGGATATATGGTATTGACTGACCCTTGATATCAGGGTAGGGAAACATTATATGGATGTGTTGAATAATATTTCCTTTAAATGCAAAAGGAGACAAATGACAGAGTAGATAAGATACATGAGAAATGCATTAATTAGTTCTATATAATTCCAATCAACTTAAGGAATTTGGTGTGTAATTTTTTTTTTTTTTGGAGACCGAGTCTCGCTCTGTCGCTCAGGCCGGAGTGCAGTGCCACTATATTGGCTCTCTGCAACCTTGGCCTCCTGGATTCAATAGATTCTCCTCCCTCAGCCTCCTGAGTAGCTGGGATTACAGGTGCCCCACCATGCCTGGCTAGTTTTGTGTTTTTAGTAGAGACGGGTTTTCACCATGTTGGTCAGGCTGGTCTCTAACTCCTGACCTCCTGATCCACCCGCCTCAGCCTCCCAAGGTGCTGGGATTACAGTGGTGAGCCACTGCGCCCAGCCTGGTCTGTAATTCTTTTGGCTTCTACTGCCTACCAGGAGGGCTGTGCTCCATTCAAACTGACAACTTTTAACAGGATAAGATAAAATATAAAGCACATGACACAATGTTGCTGGAACTCAGGGAACAGAAAATGATAGTAGGGAAAGGGAGATACTATAATTGAAGGGTTATTGTTATGAAATAGAAGTTTGGTTTATGCTTTCTTACCCCAGAGTTAAGAACCAGGACTCATAGTGGGACAGCATAGGATAAGTATTAGATGAATTGGACTTGGGGTTGATAGCCTAGCATGGCCACTTCTTTTTTTTTTTTTTTTTTTTTTTGAGACGGAGTCTTGCTCTTGTTGCCCAGGCTGGAGTGCAGTGGCGCGATCTCGGCTTACTACAAGCTCCTCCTGCCGGGTTCACGCCATTCTCCTGCCTCAGTCTCCTGAGTAGCTGGGATTACAGGCGCCTGCCACCACCCCCAGCTAATTTTTTGTATTTTTAGTAGAGGGTTCCACTTTGTTTGCCAGGATGGTCTCGATCTCCTGGACTTGTGATCCGCCCACCTCGGCCTCTCAAAGTGCTGGAATTACAGGCGTGAGCCACCGCACCCGGCCTAGCATGGTCACTTCTAAGACACCTTGTTCCTTTAAGCAAATCACCTTAGTAAGGGGTTTGGATAAAATCTGTGGTTCTCAAACTTTAGGCTATATCAGAATTACCTGGATAGTGTGTTAAAACTCCATTGCAGGGCCCCACCAACAGAGTTTCTGATTTAGAAGTTTTGGAGTTGGAGCATACAATTTGCATATCTTTTTTCTTTTTCTTTCTTTTTTTTTTTTTTTAAATAGAGATGTTGGTGGGGTTGGGGGTGGGAGGTGTTGCCCAGGCTGGTCTTGAGCTCCTGAGCTCAACCAGTCCTCCCACCTCAGTCTCCCAAAGTGCTAGGATTATAGGCTTGAGTCACCACACCCAGCCCAATTTGCATATTTAACAGTTTCCTAGTGACACTGATGTTGTTAGTCCAGGACTGCACTTTGAGAACCACCGGATTAGATTATCCCTTTGGCCTCTTAGACTGTAAGATTCTGAACAATACAAGGTAAACATAAAGCAGATTTTAGTTTGATGTAATGAAATAGGTCCGTTAATAGAGTTGCTCCTAAAGAAAAAAAAATTAAAAATTAACAAAAGGAGGTGGTCAGATCACCTGAGGTCAGGAGTTCCAGACCAACCTGCCCAAAATGGTGAAACCCCATTTCTAATAAAAATACAAAAATTAGGCCGGTCATGGTTGTTCATGCATGTACTCCCAGCACTTTGGGAGGCTGAGGTGGGTGGATCACTTGAGGTCAGGAGTTCGAGAACAGCCTGGCCAACATGGTGAAACCCCGTCTCTCCTAAATATACAAAAATTAGCCAGGCGTGGTGGCGGGCACCCGTAGTCCCAGCTACTCGGGAGGCTGAGTCAGGATAATTGCTTGAACTCAGGTGGTGGAGGTTGCAGTGAGCCATCACACCACTGCACTCTAGCCTGGGCAACACAGCCAGACTGTCCCCACCTCCCTCCACCAAAAGAAAAAAAAGAAGATATAAAAATTAGCCAGGCGTGGTGGCAGGTGCCTGTAATCTGAGCTACTCGGGAGGCTGAGATGGGAGAATCGCTTGAACCTGGGTGGTGGAGGGTGCAGTGAGCCAAGATCAAGTCACTGCACTCCAGGCTGGGTGACAGAGCAAGACTCTTGTTTTAAAAAAAAAAAAAAATAAAGCCTTCCAAATAGCTGAGACTACAGGCATGTGCCACCTTGTCCGGCTAATTTTGACTTTTTTTTTTTTTTTTTTAGAGATGTGGGTGTGCCATGTTTATTGCCCAGGCTGGTCTCAAACTCCTGGGCTCCAGCAATCTGCCCACCTCAGCCTCCCAAAGTGCTGGGATTACAGGTGTGAGCCACTGCGCCCAGCCAAGATACTTTTTAAAAAAATTTTTTTTGAGATGGTGTCTTGCTCTGTCACCCAGGATGGAGTGCAGTGGCATGATCTCAGCTCACTGCAACCTTCACCTCCCAGGTTCAAGCCGTTCTCCCAAATCAGCGTCCCGAGTAGCTGGGATTACAGGCGTGCGCCACCATGCCTGGCTGATTTTTTGTATTTTTAGTGGAGAAGGGGTTTCTCAATGTTGGCCAGGCTGGTTTTGAACTCCTGACCTCAAGTGATCCGCCTGCCTCAGCCTCTCACAGTGCTGGGATTACAGGCGTGAGCCACCGTGCATGCCATGTCTTTCTTTCTTGGTTTATTCTTTCATTTTGGTGAAGTGCAGCTTTCTGAGAAAAAGTATATAAGAGGCAAATATTTTGCATGTCAGAAAAAGTCTTTTTTTTTTTTTTTTTGAGACGGAGTCTCATTCTGTCACCCAGGCTGGAATGTAGTGGTGCGATCTCAGCTCATTGTAGCTTTTTGTATTTTTAATGGAGACGGGGGTGTCACCATGTTGGCCAGGCTGGTCTCGAACTCCTGACCTCGTGATCTGCCTGCTTCAGTCTCCCAAAGTGCTAGGATTATAGGCGTGAGCCACTGCGCTCAGCCCAGAAAAAGTCTTTAGCTTTATGTTTGATTGATGACCTAATTGGATTTAGAATTGTAAGTTGAAAATAATTTAATCTTTCCTTAGAATTTTTAATGCATTGTTCCATTGTCTTCCCACTTCCTTCAATGTTGAAAGTTTGTGCCATTCTGATTCTGGATTCTTTGTGATCTTTTTTTCCCTCTGCACGCTTTTAAGATCTTTTCTGGCTGAGTGTAGTAACGCAGGCCTGTAGTTTCAGCTACTTGGGAGTCTAAGGCTGGAGCCCAGGAGTGCAAGGCTGCAGTAAGTTTTAATCAAGCCAATGCACTTTAGCCTGGGTGACAGAGTGAGAGTCCATCTCTTTAAAAAAAAAAAAAAAAAAAAAAAAATTGTGATGATATACCGAGGCCTGGGTTCTTCTTTGTTTTGTTTTGTTTTCTTGAGATGGGGTCTCACCTAGTCGCCTAGGCTGGAGTGCAGTGGCACAATCTTGCCTCAATGCAACCTCTGCCTTCTAGGTTCAAGTGATTCTCCTGTCTCAGCTTCCTGAGTAGTTTGGACTACAGGCACATGCCACCACGGCCAGCTAATTTTTGTATTTTTAGTAGAGATGAGGTTTCACCATGTGGGCTAGGGTGTCTCGAACTCCTGACCTCAGGTGATCTGCCCACTTCGGCCTCCCAAAGTGCTGGGATTACAGGCATGAGCCATCGTACCCGGCCTGCTTTTTTTTTTTTTTTTTTTTTTTTTGAGGCAGTCTTGCTCTTGCCCTGGCAGCTAGAATGCAGTGGTGTGATCTCGGCTCTGCAACCACTGCCTCCTAGGTTCAAGCAATTCTCGTGCCTCAGCCTCCTAAGTAGCTGGGATTACAGGTGTGCACTACCACGCCCAGCTAGTTTTTTTTGTATTTTTAATAGAGACGGGTTTCACCATGTTGGCCAGGCTGGTCTCCCATTCCTGGCCTCTAGTGATCTGCCTGGTGGCCTCCCAAAGTGCTGGGATTACACGCGTGAGCCACTGAGCCTGCTTGCCTGAGTCCTTTTTCATTCATTATGCTGTATACTCATTGGGCTTTTTGTAATCTGGAAGCTCATGTCTTTAGTTTTGAGAAACTTTAAAATAATATTTTTGTTTTCAGACTATTATTTTTTAGAGATGGGGGTCTCGCTCTGTTGCCCAGGCTAGAATACCGTGGTGTCATCATAGCTTACTGCAACCTTGAACTTCTGGGCTCAAGTGATCCTTCTGCTTCAGTCTCCCACTTACATTATTTTTCTTTCTGTCTTTTCTTTTTCTTTTTTTTTTTTTTTTTTTGAGACAGAGTCTCGCTCTGTTGCCGCCCGGGCTGGAGTCCTGTGGCATAATCTCCGTTCACTGCAACCTCCGTCTCCTGGGTTCAAGCAATTCTCCTGTCTCAGCCTCCCGAGTAGCTGGTACCACAGGCGCGTGCCGCCATGCCCGGCCAATTTTTGTATTTTTAGTAGAGATGGAGTTTTGCCATGTTGGCCAGGATGGTCCTGATCTCCTGACCTGGTGATCTGCCCGCCTCGGCCTCTCAAAGTGCTAGGATTACAGGCTTGTATACAGCCACTATACCCGGCCTCCCATTTATATTATTATTATTATTTATTTTTTTTGAGACGGAGTCTTGCTCTGTCATTCAGGCAGGAGTACAGTGGAGCCATCTCGGCTCACTGCAAGCTCCACCTTCCAGGTTCATGCCATTCTCCTGCTTCAGCCTCCTGAGTAGCTGGGACTACAGGCGCCCGCCACCACTCCCAGCTAATTTTTTGTATTTTTAGTAGACAGGGTTTCAGCTTGTTAGCCAGGGTGGTCTCGAACTCCTAACCTTGTGATCCGCCCACCTCGGGCTCCCAAAGTGCTGGGATTACAGGCGTGAGCCACCGCGCCTGGCCTTTATTATTTTTTAATGATTGATTCTCTTCCAATTTCTCTGCAGTTTCTCAAACAATGAATTGGATATTGGACCTCTAAGATTGAGTCTGTTTTTTGTCTTTTCTGTCCATGTGTTTATCTTTTTGTTCTACTTTCTAAATTTAAGCCTTTTAATGGATTTAAAAACTTCTGTTCTTATTTTTTGAATTTTCTTATAGTATTTTGCTATTTCCTGAATATACTGTCTTATATCTCAGGGTTTAAAAAACATTAGCTTACTGTTACATTAGTGGCTCTTTAAGAGAAAGTAGAGACATGTACTTACTCTACTGCATTTAAAGAAAGTTTTTTTGTTTGATAAAAATGACTTTTTTTTTTTTTTTGGAGATGGAGTTTCGCTTTTGTTGTCCAGGCTAGAGTGCGATGGCATGATCTCGGCTCACTGCAACCCCTGCCGCCTGGGTTCAAGTGATTCTCCTGCCCCTGCCTCCAGAGTAGCTGGGATTACAGGGACCTGCCACTACACCTGGCTAATTTTTTTTTTTTTTTTTTTTTTGCATTTTTAGTAGAGACAGGATTTCACCATGTTGGCCAGGCTGGTCTTGAACTCCTGACTTCGGGTAATCTGCCTGCCTTGGCTTCCCAAAGTGCTGGGATTACAGATATGAGCCGCCACATCTGACCAATTTTTATATTTTTAGTAGAGACGGGATTTCACCATTTTGACCAGGCTGGTGTTGACCTCCTGACCTCAGGTGATCCACCTGCTTCAGCCTCCCAAATTGGTGGGATTACAGGCGTGAGCCACCACGCCTGGCCAAAAATAACTTTTGAGTAATAGTACAATTAATTGCCACTAGGAAATAATTTGCTACTAGATTATACTACTTGATTTCTAATATCAGATCACTTCTTAACTGGGAAGCCATACAGATACTCTGTGAGTATCCCAAATTAAGATTTACTGAAATATCCAATTCAGCAAACGTCTGTTTTGGTTAGATGGCATGAAATGAATAGAGGTAGTACAATTTGAAGTAAAGTATTCGTGTAGAAAATGAAACACATAGTTTTGTGAAGTGCTTTTCCTATAGATTATATAAAGTAATGGAATCTTTTTGGTAAATTTTATAGGATGATTTTTCGGGATTGTCACCCTACGAAAGGAAGAGACTGAAGAACATATCAGAAAATGCAGACTTTTTTGCTTCTCTTCAGTTGTCTGAGGTTTGTGTGGAGTCTGTATTTAAAACCAAGTTGCTGGGCCGGGAGCAGTGGGTCACGCCTGTAATCCTGTCACTTGGGGAGGTGGAGGTGGGAGATCAACCTGGGTAACATACGGAGACCATCCCCCACCTCTATAAAAAGTAAATTAGTTGAGCATAGTGATGCATGCCTGGAGTCGTAGCTACTGGGGTGGCTGAGGTGGAAGTATGGCTTGAGCTTAGAAAGTCGAGGCTGCTGTGAGCTACGATCGTGCCACTGCATTCCAGCCTAGGCAACAGAGCAAGACCCTGTCTCAAAACAACAACAAGAGTAATAAAACCCAAGATGTCATAACTCCCACCAGAAGGTCAATAACATACCAGGTTTCATAGTGTCAGATGAGGAAGGCTAAAATAGGAGCAGATTTTGCACTTAATAGGAAGAGGTTACTGTATTCCATTGATTCGAAGGCATTTTTTTTTTTTGTCCCTTTTTTTTTTTTTTGGAGGCAAAGTTTTGCTCTTGTTGCCCAGGCTGGAGTGCAGTGACGTGATCTCGGCTCACTGCAACCTCCGCCTCCCGGGTTCAAGCGATTCTCATGCCTCAGCTTCCTGAGTAGCTGGGATTACAGGCGCCTGCCACCATGCCTGGGTAATTTTTGTATTTTTAGTAGGGATGGAGTTTCACCATGTTGGTCAGGCTGGTCTCGAACTGCTGACCTCCAGTGATCTACTCGCCTTGGCCTCCCAAAGTGCTGGGATTACAGGTGTGATCCACCACGCCTGGCCTTTTTTTTTTTTAATTTTTATTTTTTGAGATGGAGTCTCGCTCTGTCGCCCAGGTTGGAGTGCAGTGGCCAGATCTCAGCTCACTGCAAGCTCTGCCTCCCGGGTTTACGCCATTCTCCTCCCTCAGCCTCCCGAGTAGCTGGGACTACAGACGCCCACCACCTCGCCCGGCTAGTTTTTTGTATTTTTTAGTAGAGACGGGGTTTCACCATGTTAGCCAGGATGGTCTCGATCTCCTGACCTTGTGATCCGCCCATCTTGGCCTCCCAAAGTGCTAGGATTACAGGCTTGAGCCACTGCGCCTGGCCTTTTTTTTTTTTTTGAGACAGGGTCTCGCTGTGTTGCCCAGGCTGGAGTACAGAAACGCTGATCATGACTTATGGCCTATCTTTAGGATCTTTAGTTCCTGAATAGACCTTAGTGTAACGTGGGTATAGTAGCAGATACCTAATATTTTAAAAGGTAAGATATGTAGTTAAAACATTTTTACATGATTTTTATACTTTACAGTCTGCTGCAAGACTCCGTGAAATCATAGAGAAGAGACAGCCTCCTAAATCCAAGAGGTAAAATACCTGGTTTGCAATGCCTGAACCATGATACATTGCTCAACTGTTTTATAATTTGAAAAAAATGATTTGGCATAGTAAGCTTAACAGATCGTCAAGTGCTGTTTAATCTCAGTCCCTCTAGGATCTCTGAGGTAATGCTACCCTTTAATAACTTTACAATTCTCATCTTCATCAAAATAATATGGAGCAAATACAATTGAGAGCTGAACTTTGTTTATATTTGTTGTTGCTATAATGGAGGGAAATCTTTTTTTCCACTAAATTATTGTTACTTAGAAAACTATTATTCTTAAAGACTCTTCTACTTACTTTTAATTTTTCTAGCTGTCTTTTTGCGTCTCAATTTGTTTTTGCTTTCTTAGTCCTAGAATAAAGGAAAGGAATTAACATTTATTGAACATCTATGAAACATACTGCAGTGATCTAGCAATTTTGTCGTGTATTATCTCATTTAACTCTGACAACCACTGTATCCATCCATGTATGTGGTAGGTAATATATTCATTTTGTGAGTTAGAAATCAGGCTCAAAATATAAGATTGTTGGCTGGGTGCGGTGGCTCATGCCTGTAATCCCAGCACTTTGGGAGGTTGAGGCAGGGGGATCACCTGAGGTCGGGAGTTAGAGACTGGCCTGACCAACATGGAGAAAACCCATCTCTACTAAAAAAAAAAAAATTAAAATATTAGCCAGGCATGGTGGCAAATGTCTGAATCCCAGCTACTCAAGAGGCTAAGGCAGGAAAATCACTTGAACCTGGCAGGCGGAGGTCGTGGTGAGCCAAGATCACACCATTGCACTCCAGCCTGGGCAATAAAGTCAGACTCTATCTCAAAAAAAAAAAAAAAAATTATTTGCTGAAAGTCAAAACAGCTTATAAGTGGTAGCTTTAGGATTTGAACTCCAGGGTTTTTAAATTTTGAATTATCTCCATTGCATTTTGGTAGTGCGTACATGTAAATGAAGAAACTAAAAATCTTGGTATCATTAGCTCATTTGTTTAGTGCCAGATCCTAATGAAATGTAGCTTCATTTACTTGGTTTGATTCTGTTACAGGACAATTAGCTTGAGAAAAGCTAGACCTTTAATCATGGCCAGGTATTTTCAAGTATGAAAAGTTACTGTAAGAGGAACATCATTAACACTGGAAAAACAGTAGCACTGGTCCTGTTGCCAGCTGATTAGTACCTTTACATTTGAATGTTTTTTATTAGCCAAGATAGGTGATTTCTTCCTAAATCACAAAATTCCAGCCCTTAATAGTTGCATAGGTAGTAGCAAGTTGATAGTATGGAAGTTGCATAATGTAGAGGAAGAAGCATAGGCTTTGAGATGTAGCAAATTTGGGTTCAAGTTTTGATTCAGTCACTTACAGCTATGATATTAACCTTGAATACTTTATATAATTTTTCTTTCCTTTTCTGTAAAACTGGTGTTATGCTAATCCAGAAGGATTTAAATTTTTTTGAAAATTATTAAATATACATATAAAAAGGTACATATAATGTATTTGTGTAGTTGAAAAATTATATAGGTCCCAACCATGTACCTGCCATCCAGGTTAATAGAAATTATGAGTACCCCCGAAGGCCCATATATACAGCTCCCTCCAGATACTACCACTATGCTGACTTTTGTGATAATATTTCCTTGCATTTATTTATAGTTTCTTTTTTTTTTGAGACAGAGTCTCACTTTGTTGCCCAGGCTGGAGTGCAGTGGCGTAATCTCAGCTCACTGCAAGTTCTGCCTCCCGGGTTCACACCATTCTCCTGCCTCAGCCTGCCGAGTAGCTGGGACTACAGGCACCCGCCACCATGCCCAGCTAATTTTTTATATTTTTAGTAGAGACGGGGTTTCACCGTGTTAGCCAGGATGGTCTCCATCTCCTGACCTTGTGATCCACCTGTCTCAGCCTCCCAAAGTGCTGGGACTACAGGCGTGAGCCACCGTGCCCAGCCTATAGTTTCATTTTTATTTATTTATTTATTTTTGAGACAGTATCGCTCTGTTGCTCAGACTGGAGTACAGTGGCGCCATCTTGGCTCACTGCAGCCTCTGCCTCCCAGGTTCAAGCAATTCTCATGGCTCAGCCTCCTGAGTAGCTGGGATTACAGGTGCTCATGACCATGCTTGGCTAATTTTTGTATTTTTAGTAGATACGGGGTTTTGCCATGTTTGCCAGGCTGATCTGGAACTCCGGACCTCAAGTGATCCGCCCGCCTCAGCCTCCCAAAGTGCTGGGATTACAGGTGTGAGCCACTGCGCCTGGCTATTGATTTATAGTTTTACTACCAGTGAGTGTATCCTTAAACACTCTATTGTTTAGCTTTGTCTTTTTTTGGTGTTCACATACAATATGCCATTTTTATATTCTGAGATTTTCTTATTTTGCACATCTTTACATATTTATGCTTTTAAATTTACCCATGTTGATGTGCACAGCTTTATTTCATTCTTTTTTTCTGCTATATGATATTCCACTGGATAAATGTACTACATTTTATTCCACTGTTGATGAACAATTGAGTTGTTTCCAGGTTTTTATTATGAAAAGTGCTGCTCTAAACATTCTTAAGTCTCTTAGTGCTTATGTATGGGAGTTTCTCTAGGAGTAGATTTCTAGGAGGATTGTATGACAGCCCATATTATTCCATATACTCAGGCGTATTTTTTGAGGATTAAATATGAGATGGAATGTTGAGTACAGTTTTTAGTATATAGTATACTTTCAATCAATAATAGTTTTTAGGCCGGGCGCGGTGGCTCAAGCCTATAATCCCAGCACTTTGGGAGGCCGAGACGGGCGGATCACAAGGTCAGGAGATCGAGACCATCCTGGCTAACACAGTGAAACCCCGTCTCTACTAAAAAATACAAAAAAAAACTAGCTGGGCGAGGTGGCGGGCGCCTGTAGTCCCAGCTACTCGGGAGGCTGAGGCAGGAGAATGGCGTAAACTCGGGAGGCGGAGCTTGCAGTGAGCCGAGATCCGGCCACTGCACTCCAGCCTGGGTGACAGAGCCAGACTCCATCTCAAAAAAAAAAAAAAAGTTTTTACTAATTCTCGAACTAATGTGGACTATAGCTGATAATTTTTTGTGAATTTTTGGAAATAATTTCAGAGGCTTCTCTTTCCCTGACATTTTAAAATGAATTTTTTTTTTTTTTTTTTTTTTTGAGACAGAGTCTCGCTCTGTAGCCCAGGCTGGAGTGCAGTGGCGTGATCTCAGCTCACTGCAAGCTCCGCCTCCCGGGTTTACGCCATTCTCCTGTCTCAACCTCCCGAGTAGCTGGGACTACAAACGCCCGCCACCTCGCCCGGCTAGTTTTTTGTATTTTTTAGTAGAGACGGGGTTTCACCGTGTTAGCCAGGATGGTCTCGATCTCCTGACCTCGTGATCCGCCCGTCTCGGCCTCCCTAAGTGCTGGGATTACAGGCGTGAGCCACCGCGCCCGGCCTAAAATGAATTTTTTTAAAATGAAAAAATAGTGCATAAAAAATAGGGACTGTATATTATTTGAAAAGTAAACTGCCAGGCTTGGTGGCTCACGCCTGTAATCCCAACACTTTAGGAGGCCGAGGCGGGCAGATCATAAGGTCAGGAGATCGAGACCATCCTGGCAAACACGGTGAAACCGCGTCTCTACTAAAAATACAAAAAAATGAGCTGGGCGTGGTGGCGGGCGCATGTAGTCCCAGCTCTCGGGAGGCTGAGGAAGGAGAATGGCGTGAACCCGGGAGGTGGAGCTTGCAGTGAGCCGAGATCGCGCCACTGCACTCCAGCCTGGGCGACAGTGCGAGACTCTGTCTCAAAAAAAAAAAGTAAACTACAGTGTATGGAAGGGAATGCAGTGAAACGTTTACGTTTCCTTCCTATTTTAGACCTTAGTTTTCCAGGCCTTTTCCCTAGAAGTAGTAGTTTTATGTGTATTCCTCCATAGGTAACCTCAGCGTGTACAAATGTATGTGTATATGTAACCTTTTTGTAAACCTGTACTGGACTTTGTTTTTGCTTTTTATAAGCTAGGGTTCCTTTCAGCAGTGCATTAAGATCTGTATCATTCTTTTTATGGCTGCATATTATTCTATTAGATATGTACACCATGATTTAACAGACCTCACCTTTTGATGAACATTTAGGTTTAAGTTTTTTCCATACTTATTAAAATAATTGTGGCCATGTATATATATGCAATGTATAAATATATCTGTGGGATATATTCCTAGAAGTTATCTCCTTAATGTTAGTAAATTTTATTGTTTTGTGAGTATAACATGAATTTTTCCCCACTCCTGTAGAAAGAAGCCTAAGAGAGAAAATGGGGTTGGATGTAGAAGGTCAATGCGATTACTAAAAGTTGATCCTTCGGGAGTTTCATTACCAGCAACTCCAACACCGCCGACATTAGTAGCAGATGAAACTGTAAGAAAATGTGCAAATACAATATTTTAATGTAATAAAATACTGAAAAATTTGAAGTGTTGAAACTAGACTAAAAGTTCATTAAATTATGTTTAATTTTATATTTCATTCTTGAATGTTGTATGGTTTTGTTTTTTGTTTTGTTTTTTTTTTTAAGACGGAGTCTCGCTCTGTCACCCAGGCTGGAATGCAGTGGCATGCTCTTGCCTTACTGCAACCCACTCCTGGTGTTCAAGCGATTCTCCTGCCTCAGCCTCCCGAATAGCTGGGATTACAGGCACATGCCACGATACCTGGCTGATTTTTTATATTTTTGGTAAAGACGGGGTTTCACCATGCTGGCCAGGCTGGTCTTGAACTCCTGACTTCAAGTGATCTGCCTGCCTTGGCCTCCCAAAGTGCTAGGATTGCAGGTGTGAGCCACTGCAATGGCTGCGCCTGGCCTGTTCTATGGTTTGATGAGTAAGATTTCAAAGTCGTAAAGACTGGATTAAATTCTGTATTTCTGCGGGACTTACCTGCTATAGGATTGTGGGTGAGTTAATTAACCTTTCTGATCGTTTCCCCATTAAAAAAATGTCAGCAATAATAGAACCCTCAGTAAATATGTGCAATTTTATGTCAGTTTTAAAAAAAAGAAACCTCAAAGAGATACTGTGAAGATAAATTGTATCTATCAGGTTTCTCACATTATATTAAGGGCTTAGTAATCAATAAAATATTAATGTTAATAATATGTGATAATGTGTAGTTTAATTTTAGTGAGTAGAGTTTTATTTAGCAAACATCGTCTAAATAATATTTTTCAAGAACACCTATTTTTAATACTTTATATCAGTGTTTAATTGTAAATAGGAAGATAGCACTAATTAGGAAGGTGCTCTGGGAGCAAATTGCAAATCCAGGTGTTACGGGAAGCAGCATGGAAGAGTAGCTTCCAAATTTTTTTGAAGCCTCAGCCCACAAATATATTTATGGCCAGGTGTAGTGGCTCATGCCTGTAATCCCAGCACTTTGGGAGGCTGAGGCAAGAGGATCACTTGAACCCAGGAGTTTGAGACCAGCCTAGGCAACATCAAGTGACCCTGTCCTCACAAAAAAAATACGAAAATTAGCTGGGTGTGGTGGCATGTGCCTGTAGTCCCAGCTCCTCAGGAGGCTAAGGTGGGAGCATCACTTGAGACATTAAATTAAAAAAAAAAAAAAGATATTTACATTGTAACCATTACACATATATGCAACTGAAACCACAGTTTGTCAAGTGACACTACATGTGCACTTTGGTATTTCTTTTTTTTTTTTTTGAGACACAGTCTCCCTCTGTCGCCCAGCCTGGATTGCAATGGCATGATCTTGGTTCACCGCAACCTCCGCCTCCCTGGTTCCAGTGATTCTCGTGCCTCAGCCTCCATAGTAGCTGGGACTACAGGCGTGTGTCACCACGCCTGGCTAATTTTTGTATTTTTAGTAGAAATGGGGTTTCGCCATGTTGGCCAGGCTGGTCTCGAACTTCTGGCCTCAAGCTATTTGCCTGCCTCGGCCTCCCAAAGTGCTGGGATTACGGGTGTGAGCCATGTTCCTGGCCTGATACTTCTATTCTAGTCTCATTCACTAAAACAAATTGCTAGTTGTGACATATTAACATGATTTCTCACCCATTGGTTGGTTACAAACTGTTTAAAAAATTAGTAATGTAGGTATGATACTGAGTAATGAGTTAAGATAATCTGAGTCAGTTCTCAGCTTCTCTGGTTAATGGCTGTGTGACTTCGGGCAAGTTAACTCCTCTAAGTTTCTGTGTTTTTTTTTTTTGGGACGGAGTCTTGCCCTGTTGCCCAGGCTGGAGTGCAATAGTGCAATCTCGGCTCACTGCAACCTCCACCTCCTGGGTTCACACGATTCTCCTGCCTCAGCCTCCCGAGTAGCTGGGATTACAGGCACCTGCCACCATGCCCAGCTAATTTTTGTATTTTTAATAGAGATGGGATTTCACCATGTTGGAGAGGCTGGTCTTGAACTCCTGACCTCGTGATCCGCCTGCCTCGGCTTCCCAAAGTGCTGGGATTACAGGCTCTAAGTTTCAATCCACTGTCTTTAAAATGTAATACCTCATTCACTAGGTGCTTGAGAGGATTAAATGAGATAATACATGTTATTGATTTATAGGGTACCTGGCATTCATTTATTGAACAATTATTTTGAGTGTCTATGATATGCCACCGTTACTGTTAATGTTGAAAGTGAAGTTGTGGGAAAACAGACAAATACCCTTGCCCTCCTTGTGTTTACATTCTAGGTAAATGTAAACCAACAAATTTACGAGACTAACAAATAACTTTTTATTTTTTATAACAGCCTTTGTTACCTCCTGGGCCTTTAGAAATGACTTCTGAAAATCAAGAAGACAATGAACGATTTAAAGGATTTCTGCACACATGGGCAGGAATGAACAAGGTAGTGGGAAGGCTAATAGCCTTTAGAATCATCTGTTAAGGAAATATATACTACATATATATGTGCGTGTGTGTTAATGTAGTTCTTTGATCTCTCCCAATGTTTCAGCCAAGTAGTAAGAACACTGAGAAAGGATTATCTAGCATTAAAAGGTAAGTTGCAATTCCTTGTGTTTCTTTTATATTTTTTGAGATGTTTGAGTTATAAAGACTATACACCATTTTAGGGAATTTTGAAAGTAAGATAAAACGTTTCCACCCTAACAACCGTTGTTTTTGTGTATTTCCTCTCAAGTGTTGCCGTATACAATACTACTAGGATATAAGCTTCATGAGGGCAAGAATTTTATTTCAATAACCAGAACAGTGCCTGGCACATAATATATGTTCAGTGTTGAATAAATGTTCAGTGTTGAATAAATGAGTGAATCCACATACATTTTTACTGTATGTTGTAATGTATATACAATTTTGCATTATACTTTTTTCTTTTTTTTTTTTTGAGACAAGGTCTCCCTCTGTTGCTTAGGCTGCAGTACAGTGGCGCAATCTTGGCTCACTGCAACCTCTGCTTCCTGAGCTCAAATGATCCTCCCACCTCAGCTTCCCAAGTAGCTTGGACTACAGGCATGCACCATCATACCTCACTAATTTTTGTATTTGTAGAGATGAGATTTTGCTGTGTTGCCCAGGTTGGTCTTGAACACCTGAGCTCAAGTGAGCCATCTGCCTTGGTCTCCCAAAGCGCTGGGATTACAGGTGTGAGCCACTGTGCCTGGCCTGCATTATGCTTTTTTCATTTGTAGTTACATGTTATTAGAGTCTTTAAAATTATTGAATAATTATAAAATATTCCATTGAGTAGAAGGAATTCACTTCTCCTCCTACCTGCTTGGTATTTGCGGTTGTTTTCCATTTAGTTTTGTGTGTTTGTTGAAGTATATGGATATGATAGTGGATTATTTCTTTAGGTTAGATTTCCAGAAGTGAGATTAATGCATCAAATATTGTGAACATTTTTATTGCTTTTAGTACACATTGCCGAATTGTTTCTCAAAAGTCTTTTTTTCTTCTGAAAATTTTATACGAACTTACTCTTCCACTAGCTATATGTGTGATTATGTGTATTTAACTGCAGCCTACCAGTCTTTGGTGGTGGTAAAATTATCAAGGGTAATTTAAAAAGTGAAAGAGTATTGCTTAATTTGATTTCCTTGGTTACCAGGAGATTGAATAGTTTCCCATATTTGTTTACTGATTGTAATTTTTCTTTTTGAATAATCTTTTACTTATTTTGACTATTGAGATTGGTTTTACTTACAAAATTTAACTTTCTAATTTTCTTAGCTACAGAGCCAATTTAAATGGCATGGTCATTAGTGAAGATACTGTTTACAAAGTTACCACAGGCCCAATATTCTCTATGGCTCTCCACCCATCAGAGACTAGAACTTTGGTAGCAGTTGGGGCCAAATTTGGGCAAGTTGGACTTTGTGATTTGGTAAGTTGTTATTCTTGAATATATTATAGTTTGTCTAAAGCAAATAGTCTGGAAGAGAATAGGCTAGAGCCATGTGTTTATAAATGTTGCGTGAGACTTATAATTTTGGGCTTTATGATGCTTTATGATTCCAAATTTTAGAAATCTGGAGGAATTTAAATTTGCTTTATAGAACTTTAATATTTTTAGCTTGAATATCATTAACCATCTGGGCATAAATTAACTGCCAGAAAACTTTGTTACACTTTAAACATGTATGTGAGGCCGGGCGCGGTGGCTCAAGCCTGTAATCCCAGCACTTTGGGAGGCCGAGACGGGCGGATCACGAGGTCAGGAGATCGAGACCATCCTGGCTAACATGGTGAAACCCTGTCTCTACTAAAAAATACAAAAAACTAGCCGGGCGAGGTGGCGGGTGCCTATAATCCCAGCTACTCGGGAGGCTGAGGCAGGAGAATGGCATAAACCCGGGAGGCGGAGCTTGCAGTGAGCTGAGATCCGGCCACTGCACCCCAGCCTGGGCGACAGAGCGAGACTCCGTCTCAAAAAAAAAAAAAAAAAAAAAAAAAAATAAACATGTATGTGAAAAGATCACACAAAGTGGCCGGGTGTGGTGGCTCATGCTTGTAATCCCAGCACTTTGGGAGGCTGAGGCAGGTGGATCACCTGAGGTCAGGAGTTTGAGACCAGCTTGGCCAACATGTTGAAACCCTGTCTCTACTTAAAAAAAGCAAAAATTAGCTGGGTGTGGTGGTAGGCGCCTGTGATCCTAGCTACTTGGGAGGCTGAGGCAGGAGAATTGTCTGAACCCAGGAAATAGAGGTTGGAGTGAGTCGACATGGTGCCATCCAGCCTGGGCGACAGAGCGAGACTCCGTCTCAAAAAAAAAAAAAAAAAAGTTTAGTGTGTTTTTTTTTTTTTTGAGGTGGAGTCTCCCTCTGTCGCCCAGGCTGTAGTGCAATGACGCGATCTTGGCGCACTGCAAGCTTCATCTCCTGGTTCACGCCATTCTCCTGCCTCAGCCTCATGAGTAGGTGGGATTACAGGCGCCCGCCACTGCACCCAGCTTATTTTTTGTGTTTTTAGTAGAGACGGAGTTTCACCATGGTCTCAATCTCCTGACCTCGTGATTCGCCTGCCTTGGCCTCCCAAAGTGCTGGGATTACAGACGTGAGCCACCACACCCGGCCCAAAGTTTAGTTTTCTAGTTGTGTTTAAAATATGGTCTGCTATGGTCTGAATGTTTTTGTCACCCCCAGAAATTCATATGTTGAAATACTAATTTCTATGGTATTAGGAGGGTAGGACCTTTGGGAGGTGATTAGGTCGTGAATAAGGTTAGTGAATAAGATTCTTATAAAAGAAACCTAAGAGAGACCACTGTCCCTTCTACCATGTGAGGACTCAGCTAGAAGGCACCAACTATGAACCAGAAAGTAGGCCTTTAACAGACACTCAATAAACTGGAACCTTGATCTTGGTATTCCTAGTCACCAGGACTGTGAGAAATAAAATGCTGCTGTTTATAAGCCACTCAGTTTATGGTATGTTGTTTTAGCAGCCCAAATGGACTAAGAAACAGTTTCTAAGCTGTATCAAAATATCTTCCCAGGGACCTGCTTTGGAACGATTCTAGTCATCTTTGATGAGTCAGAAATAGATACTGAATTCCATTCATTGTGCATATAATTCTGCATGAAATGCTGTCTGTTGTTACAAAATTGAGAAAAGTCAAGTTAATATTCTCTGAATTTATTTTCGTATTGGGGAAGAAGACCAAAGACATGAAAAATGCCGTAAGGACAATTAATGAAGATGAAGAAACAGTGGTGACTTGAAGTTGGTTGGGGTTTATAAACAAAATTTGCAAGTCTGGAGACAGATAGAAACCAAGTTCTTTCTTATTTTGGGATCATAACTTCTCCCTTATTTTGATAAGATGTGAGTTGGGGGTAGGAGGTAATAGGATTTAGCAAAGAAAACTGAAGCAAAAAAGTGGGAAGAAGATCAGAATAGTATGTTTTAGAAGCCAAGAGATAAGTTTTAAGGATGGGAGGTTGGCAGAGCCTTTTGCGGAGAAGTTAAAAGAATGGAGAAAAGGCCATGGATTTTGAAAATAGGGTACCATTCGTGAGTTGAGAGAATAGCTTTGACAATGAGGTAAGTAAGGAACAAAGGCTTTAGGAGATTAAGAAAGTATGGGGCTAATGAAAGAACTGGAAGAAATGGGGATAGAGACTACTGTTCTCTCCCCCGCCCCCCACCACTGAGACACAGTCCCGCTCTGTTGCCCAGGCTGGAGGGCAATGGCATGATCATAGCTCACTGCAGCCTCAACTTCCCAGGCTCAAGTGATTCTCCACCTCAGCTTCCTGAGTAGCTGGGACTACGGTCGTGTGGCACCACACCTGGCTAATTTTTTTATTTTTTGTAGAGATGGGGGTCTCACTCTGTTGTGTAGGCTCATCTCAAATTCCTGAGCTCAAGCGCTCCACCTGCTTCAGCCTCCCAAAGTGCTGGGATTACAGGTGTGAGCCACCACACTCATCTGAGACTACCTTTTGAATAATTTTGAAAAGGAAATATTGAAAATTAGCATGATTAAGTGAAGATATTTTTGGATGGTTGATCTGTATATAATTTAAGACATACATAAAAATTCTTTTTTCATATCTTTCCTGGTGACTCCAAAAATCTGTATTATGGCCGGGCATGGTGGCTCACACCTGTAATCCCAGCACTTTGGGAGGCCGAAGTTTGCCGGATCACCTGAGGTCTGGAGTTCGAGACCAGCCTGACCAACATGATGAAATCCCATCTCTACTAAAGATACAAAATTAGTCGGGCGTGGTGGCACATACCTGTAATCCCAGCTACTTGGGAGGCTGAGGCAGGAGAATTGCTTGAACATGGGAGATGGAGGTTGCAGTGAGCCGAGATGGCGCCATTGCACTCCAGCCTGGACAACAAGAGCAAAACTCCATTTCAAAAAAAAAAAAAATCTGTTACTAGATCTCCATAGTCCAGTATCTCCATCAACCTAATTTTCCAGGACATTTGGCAATCTCATTAACAGATTTAGCAAGTCTAAAAGCAATATTACCTTGCCTATCCTGTGCTCACAATTTCCCCAGTTTTTTAAAAAAGTAACTTTATTGAGGTAATAATTTACCTATCATAAAATCCTACTTAAAAATGTAAAATTCAATGCTTTTCCTTTTTTTGAGGTGGGAGTCTCACTCTGTCACCCAGGCTGGAATGCTGTGGTGCGATCCCGGCTCACTGCAGTCTCTACCTCCTGGGTTCAGGTGATTCTTGTGCCTCAGCCTCCTGAGTAGCTGGGATTACAGGTGCTCGCCACCACACCTGGCTAATTTTTTTCTTTTTGTTTTGTTTGTTTGTGACGAGTCTCGCTCTGTCGCCCAGGCTGGAGTGCAGTAACGTGATCTCTGCTCACTGCAACCTGCGCCTCCTGGGTTCAAGCAGTTCTCTGCCTCAGCCTCCCAAGTGGCTGGGATTACAGGTGCCCATTACCACACTCGGCTGATTTTTTTTTTTTTTTTTAGTAGAGATAGGGTTTCACCATCTTGACCAGGCTGGTCATGAACTCCAGACCTTGGCCTCCCAAAGTGCTGGGTTTACAGGCATGAGCCACTGTGCCCAGCCTAATTTTTGTATTTTTTGTAGCGATGTTGGCCAGGCTGATCTCGAACTCCTGACCTCAGGTGATCCACCTGCCTCTGCCTTCCAGAGCTGGAATTACAGACGTGAGCCACTGTGCCTGGCCTAAGTGGTTTTTAATAAGTTTACTCGGTTGTTTAACTATCATAGTCTGGTTTTAGAACATTTTCATCATCCCTACAAGATCCCTCATGCTGGCTGAATGCAGTGGCTCATACCTGTAATTCCAGCGCTTTGGGAAGTTGCGGCAGGAGGATCGCTTAAGCCCACTAATTTGAGACCTGCCTAGGTGACATAGTGAGTTGCCTGTCTCTACAAAAAAAAAAAAAAAAAAAATAGCTGGGTGTGGTGGTGTGTGCCAGTAGTCCCAGCTACTCAGGAAGCTGAACTGGGAAGATCACCTGAGCCCAAGGAGGTTGAGGCTGCAGTGAGCCATGATTGTGCCACTGCACTCCAGGCTGAATTGACAGAGTGAGACCCTATCTCAAAAAAAAAAAAAAAAAAATTACTGCAATAAAAAAGCAGAACCTAATGTAGTATACTTCAAAAACTAGCTACCAAGGAGAGAAACGAATCCTGTAGCAGAGCTAGGAGACAGCATAATTTAGCTTCTGCCCTGACCCATGTGCAGAATCCATACTGGTAAATTGACCAAATCCTGAAAATTTTCTCCTATATTATCAAAAGTGGAGAGAAGCACATTGGGTATTCCGATTTTCCCTCTTTAGAATGAGAAATAGGGAAATGGTTGCTGGAGGAAAAATAGAGGAAGTAGGGAAAGTGAATAGTAGAACTGATTGTCTTCAAAGGAAGTTTTCTTGACCCATGGGAGTGGTAACACCTTCTACCCCATACAAGTAGGTGGTATGAATCCTAGTATAAAATAATGAACAAGGCCAGGCGCGCAGTGGCTCACGCCTGTAATCCGAGCACTTTGGTAGGCCGAGGCAGGCGAATCACCTGAGGTCAGGAGTTGGAGATCAGCCTGGCTAACTAACATGGCGAAGCTCTGTCTCTACTAAAAATACAAAATTGGCTGCGTATGGTGGCGGGTGCCTGTAATCCTAGCTACTCGGAAGGCTAAGGCATGAGAATTGCTTGAACCCAAGAGGCAGAGGTTGCAGTGAGCCGGCATTGCGCCACTTCACTCCAGCCTGGGCGACAGAGTTGAGACTGTCTCAAAAAAAAAAAAAATCTGCGTTTCAGATTACCTGCTGTCTCAACATGGTGAAACCCCATCTCCACTAAAAATACAAAAATTAGCTAAGTGTGGTGGTGGGTGCCTGTAATTCCAGCGACTCAGGAGGCTGAGACAGGAGAATCGCTTGAACCTGGGAGGTAGAGATTGCAGTGAGCTGAGATTGTGCCACTGCACTCCAGCCTGGGTGACAGAGTGAGACTCCATCTCAAAAAAAAAAAAAAAGAAAAAAAAGAGAAGACTGTTGGAGGAAGGGTGAGAATAATATTCTCAAATCAATATAAATTGTCTAAAATTAACAGTTTAAAAAATAAAAAGCATAATGACTACAATTGCTGTTTTATACTTTTGCCATTGTAGGAGATAATGTCTCTGTAAATACTTGAAGTTCAAAAATTCCTTTAGCTTCCTTTTCTTATATTATTTTGACATATTTATATGTACCTATACAGATAGAATGATAGAGAAGAAATTTTAAAAAAGGACCATGCTATATATGCCATTTTGAATCACATTAAATTGAACTATAAAGATGTCTGTAATCTCAGTATTTTAATGATAATTTTGGTTAATTTTAGATTTGGAATTTTTTTTTTTTTTTTTTTTTGAGACGGAATCTTGCTCTGTCGCCCAGACTGGAGTTCAGTGGCACGATCTCGACTCACTGCAAACTCTGCCTCCCCGGTTCAAACAATTTTCTGCCTCAGCCTACCGAGTAGCTGGGATTACAGGCATCTGCCACCATGCCCGGCTAATTTTTGTATTTTTAGTAGAGACAGTGTTTCACCATCTTGCCCAGGCTGGTCTTGAATTCCTGACCTCGTGATCCACCCGCCTTGGCCTCCCAAAGTGCTGGGATTATAGGTGTGAGCCACCGTGCCTGGCCGGGAGTGATTTTTTAAAACTTTCATCTTTGTACATTTCTGCATTGTTTGAGTTCTTTATAACAAGAGAAAGTTTTATTTTTCTAGAAAACAAATGCTATAAACAAATATGTCTGTCAGTAGTTTCTAACTTGTAACAGGAAGAATATGTGTGATTATAATAATTTTTTCTCATTTTTTTCCTGTTAAAAATACTTTTCCATTTTAAAATTTAAAATAATAAAACAAAAATGCTTGACGATTTCAGAGTAGACTAAGCCAGATTTAGAGGTGATGCTTTGTGTGTTTCATAATGTGCCATATGGCATAGAAACATAACTTACCTTGATCTGAAAAGTGACTTCTCAGGAGTTGGCAATGCAGTTGTGGAAAGGATAGTCCTTAGGAGTAGGTATATTAATATGGAAATTCAAATACATGCATTTTTATGGTGTATTTAGAGAACAAAGTATGTTTAAAACTATCATCTTTGTCCCAGGACCAAATACCTTATGAAAATTATGCTGAGAATGAGTAAGTTAATATTATACAGAAGCCTGCTGCAGAAGCAAAGTGGTAAGGTACTGATACTGTTTTAGTTAGCGATTATACCATGTGTGAAATAGAGTAGATTTCTCATTTCCTGAGGATTTTATAAACTGACAGTAATATATAAACTAGTTTGTTAGTTACAGAAAGCTGGTCACTGTTAAAATTAATGTGACTTGGTATTGTTGGATTGAAAACTACAAAAAGTTAATGACAAGATTAAGTTTCTCATTCTGACTTTCTGATGGGGAGAGTGGTTACAATTATAGACTAAGAAAAGACTGAATATAATCCAGTGTAAATTCTTTAATGACATAATAGCATAACAAAAATCACTACTTTTCACTAGCTTTTTTTCTCTCCCCTTACCTCCAACTCTCTTCCAGACCCAGCAACCTAAAGAAGATGGAGTTTATGTTTTTCATCCCCATAGTCAACCAGTTAGCTGTCTTTACTTCTCACCCGCCAATCCGGCCCACATACTGTCACTGAGCTATGATGGCACGTTACGCTGTGGGGATTTTTCCAGGGCTATTTTTGAAGAGGTAAATGTTAATGTGTTTACATGCTGACTTCAGATGATATTCTAGATTCTCTATGAAATGCCACATGAATAATTATTATACCAATTGGGAGAAGTGATATAGCAGAAGGACTTTGAGAACTACACTGCCTAAGTGCAAATCCCAGATCATCTATTACTAGTTATGTGACCTTGACAAGTTGCTTAACCTCATTGTGCCTTACTTTCCTTAGTTGTGAAATGGGATTTAACAGTACTGATCTTATTGTTGTCATGAGAATTTGATGAGTTTATGCAGATAAAGTACTTAGAACAGAGCCTGGCACGTAGTATGTGTTTGCACTTGTTAAATTTCTTTTTTTTTTTTCCCCAAAGCTTTTAAATAAAATAACTTACTCTTCCATTTTTAGGCATAAGACTTGTATTTAGCTGGGTGTGGTAGCTTATGCTTGTAATCTCAGCACTTTGGGAAGCCAAGGTGGGAGGCTCACTTCAGGCCAGGAGTTCCAGACTAGCCTGGGCAACATGGCGAGACCTTGTCTCTACAAAAAATAAAAAATACTAGCTGGGCGTGGTGGTGTGTGCCTGTAGTCTGAGCTACTCACAAGGCTGAGGTGGGAGGATCACTTGAGCCCAGGAGTTAAGATCAGCCTGGGCAACATAGTAAGACCTTGCCTCTAAAAAAAATTAGCTTGGTGTGGTGGCACGTGCCTGTAGTCATAGCTACTCAGGAGGCTGAGGTGTGAGGATTGCTTGCGCCCAGGAGATTGAGGCTGTAGTAAAGCCATGATTACATACGTAACTGGACTTCAGCCCAGGCAACAGAGTGAGACCCTCTCTCAAAATAAGACATCTTCTACTTAATGCTTAAAACAAACATGTCATTTGAGATGAACTTTCAGATTTGCTTAACTGTATCAGATTGTCTCAATAAGAGAAGTCTTATAAGTTGAACTTTATTTTTTATTTTATTATTTTTTTGAGACAGAGTTTCACTCTCATCACCTAGGCTGGAATGCAGTGGCGCGAGCTTGGCTCACTGCAACTTCTGCCTCCCAGGTTCGAGCGATTCTCCTGCCCCAGCCTTCCTAGTAGCTGGGATTACAGGCACCCACCACCATGCCCGGGAAATTTTTGTTGTTGTTGTAGAGATGGAGTCTCACTTTGTCGCCCAGGCTGGAGTGCAGTTGTGTGATCTCGGCTCACTGTAACCTCCGCCTCCCAGGTTCAAGCGATTCTCCTGCCTCAGCCTCCTGAGTAGCTGGGACTACAGGCGCATGCCACCACGCCAAGCTAATTTTTGTATTTTTAGTAGAGATGGGGTTTCTTTTTCTTTTTTTTTTCTTTTTTTTTTTTTTTGAGACAGAGCCTGTATCTGTCGCCTAGGCTGGAGTGCAGTGGTGCGATCTCGACTCACTGCAACCTCCACCTCCTGGGTTCACTCCATTCTCCTGCTGAGTAGCTGGAACTACAGGCGCTCGCCACAACGCCCGGCTAATTTTTTGTGTTTTTGGTAGAGACAGGGTTTCACCGGGTTAGCCAGGATGGTCTCCATCTCCTGATCTCGTGATCCGCCCGCCTCGGCCTCCCAAATTGCTGGCATTACAGGTGTGAGCCACTGCGCCCGGCCGAGATGGGGTTTCATAATATTGGCCAGGCTGGTCTGGAACTCCTGACCTTGTGATCCACCTGCCTCAGCCTCCCAAAGTGCTGGGATTACAGCGTGAGCCACTGCGTCTGGCCAGATTTTCCTATTCTGAACATTTCACATAAATGAAATCATACAATTTGTGGTCGTTTGTGACTGATTTCTTTAACAAAATGTATTCAAAGTTCATCCATGTTGTAGCCATGTATCAGTACTTCATTCCTTTTTATGGCTGCATAATATGCCATTGTATGGGTATTCCACATTTTATTCATCTGTTCATCAGTTGATGAACATTTGTATTTCTTCTTTTTTTTTTGAGACGGAGTCTTGCTCTGTCGCCTAGGCTGGAGTGCAGTGGCGTGATCTCTGCTCACTGCAAGTTCTGCCGCCTCCTGGGTTCATGCCATTCTCCTGCCTCAGCTTCCCGAGAAGCTGGGACTACAGGCGCCCGCCACCACGCCCGGCTAATTTTTTTTTGTATTTTTAGTAGAGACAGGGTTTCACCGTGTTAGCTAGGATGGTCTCGATCTCCTGACCTTGTGATCCGCCCACCTCGGTCTCCCAAAATGCTGGGATTACAGGCATGAGCCACCACACCCAGCCGAACATTTGTGTTTAAATTATTTATTTATATATTTATTTCTGAAGCAGAGTCTTGCTCTTGTTGCCCAGGTGGCAGTGCAGTGGTGCAGTCTTGGCTCACTGCAACCTCTGCCTCCTGGGTTCAAGCAATTCTCCTGCCTCAGCCTCCCGAGTAGCTGGGATTATAGGCACGTGCCACCGCGCCTGGCTAATTTTTGTATTTTTAGTAGAGATGGGGTTTCACCATGTTGGCCAGGCTGGTCTTGAACTCTTGACCTCAGGTGATCCAGCCACTTTGGCCTCCCAAAGTATTGGGATTACGGGTGTGAGCCACCATGCCTGATATTTATTTTTATTTTTTTGAGATGTGAGTCTTACTCTGTCACTCTAGCTGGAGTGAAGTGGCTTGATCTCGGCTCACCGCAGCCTTTGCCTCCTGGGCTCAAGTGATCCTCCCCGCTAAGCCTCCTGAGTAGCTGGAACTATAGGCATGTGTCACCATGCTTGGCTAATTTTTGTATTTTTAGTAGAGATGGTGTTTTGCCATGTTGCCCAGGCTGGTCTCAAACTCCTGAGCTCAAGTGATCTGCCCACCTTGACCTTCCAAAGTGCTGGAATTACAGGCGTGAGCTACCACGCACGGCTGTAACTTATATTTCAATAAGCCTGACTTTAAAACAATAGGTGGAGAACTCCTACAGCTTCATTAAAAAAGCTAACCCAATTAAAAAATGGGCAAAGGATCTGAATAGACATTTCTCTAAAGAAACAGAAATGGCACTGGGCGTAGTGGCTCATACCTGTAATCCCAGCACTTTGGGAGGCTGAGGCAGGTGGATCACCTGAGGTCAGGAGTTTGAGACCAGCCTGGCCAACATGGTGGAACCCCATCTCTACTAAAAATACAAAAATTAGCCAGGTATGGTGGCAGGCACCTGTAGTCCCAGCTACTTGGGAGGCTGAGGCAGGAGAATCGCTTGAACCCAGGAGGTGGGGTTTTCAGTGAGCTGAGATCGTGCCACTGCACATTAGCCTGGGCGACAGAGCAAGACTCTGTCTTAAAAAAAAAAAAAACAAAAACACCACAAATGGCAAATAAGCAAATGAAAAGATTCTAAGCATTAGGGAAATGCAAATCACAATGAGATACCACTTTACACTCACTAGGATAACTACACTTGCCAGTGATAACAAGTGTTGGCAATGATGTGGAAAAATTGAAACTCTTATCCATCGAGAATTGGTATGTAAAATGGTATAGTTGGTTGGGGAAAGTTTGACAGTTCCGTAAATGTTAAACAGAGTTATCATATGACCTAGCAATATCCCTCCTAGGTATACACCCAAGAGAAATGAAAGCAGAAGTCCACACAAAAACTTGTACAGGAATGTTCATACCAGCATTATTTGCAATAATACAAAGAATAGGTCAGGCACGGTAGTTCACACCTGTAATCTCAGCACTTTGGGAGGCTAAGGAGGGTGGATCACTTGAGCTCAGGAGTTCAAGACCAGCCTGGCCAACATAGTGAAACTGCACCTCTACTAAGAATACAAAAACTAGCCGGGCATGGTAGCGTGCACCTGTGGTCCCAGCTACTCGGAAGGCCTGAGGCATGAGAATCACTTGAATCTGGGAGGCAGAGGCTGCAGTAAGCTGAGATTGTGTCACTGCACTCCAGTCTGGGTGACAGAGGGAGACTCTCAAAAAAAAAAAAAAAAAAAGGTACATATGGTACAATTTACCATTTTAGGTGTACAATTCTGTGAGTTTTGGTGAATTGTGTATACCTGTGTAACTATCATAATCAAGCTATAGAGCCGGGCGTGGTGGCTCATGCCTGTAATCCCGGCGCTTTGGGAGGCTGAGGCAGTGGATCACTTGAGATGAGGAGTTCGAGACCGACAGGGCCAACATGGCGAAACCCTGTCTCTACTAAAAATACAAAAAATTAGACGGGCATGGTGGCTCACGCCTGTAATCCCAGCTACTCAGGAGGCTGGGCTAGGGAGAATCACTTGAACCCAGGAGGCGGAGGTTACAGTGAGCCAAGATTGCACCATTGCATTCCAGCCTGTGTGACAGAGTGAGACTCCATCTGAGAAAAAAAAAAAAGAAAATTTCCATTTCCCTCAAAACTACATCATAACCTTTTGTAGTCATTTTCCCACTGTCTGCAATCCCTGGTAACCACTGATGTGATTACTGTCCCTATAATTTTGCCTTTTCCTGAATGTCAAGCATTTGGAATTAAATGATATATAGCCTTTTGTTTCTGGCTTCTTTTACCTGGTGTAACACTTAAGATTCATTCATGCTATTGCACGTATTTGTAATTTGTTTCAGTTACCACTGACTGAACAGGTACCTTATACTAGGCACTATCTTGAGTGTGCTTTATATACATCATTAAGCCTTATAACAGCCTAGAAAATGAGTAATGTTATTGCGTTTAACAGGTGAAAAAACTGAGGCAAAGAGAGGTTTATGATGTTGCTCAAGGACATAGATGGCAGAACAAGAATTTACACCAGGATTTGTCTGACTCCAAAGCCCCTGCTCTTAATCATTTAAATATATTGAGTATGCCAAGTTTCATTTGTATATATTGGTCTTTTTGTGGGGTGTGAAGGTTGTGATGCCGTTAGTATATTAATTTATTCTTAGTTTATAATACTTGTTTTTAAGACTAAAAATCAGCAATTCATGATTCAACAGTAAGAATTGTGGTCATCCCCTCTTAGCTGACAGGAAGATTTATTTTTTATTCTTTATATGCATGAGTCCTAAACCCAAAGTGATTGCATTGTGGATTACATGTGATTAAAAACTTAATAACATGCTCATGATATAGCTGGGCGTGGTGGTGCGCACCTGTAATCTTAGCTACTTGGGAGGCTGAGGCAGGAGAATCACTTGAAGCTGGGAGGAGGAGATTGCAGTGAGCCGAGATTGTGCCATTGCACTCCAGACTGGGCAACAGAGTGAGACTTCGTCCCAAAAAAAAAAAAATGCTCATGATAAAATATTTACAGTAACTCAGATATAAAAGTAAATCTGTCTGTCCTTCATTTGCATTATCCACAAGTAACCATTGTTGCGTATCTTCAGTATGCTTCCACAAAGTATACCTGTGCTTACAAAGCATATAGTTACACATTTTTTTCTCCTCTTCTTTATACTAATGGCTTCATACTAATATACATAGCCTTTTGCAACTCTTTTCACTTAATAGTATATCTTGGACAGTTAATGCTATAAAACTACCTTATTCTTTTTAGCATTGTGTGGTATTTCAAAGTAGAGGTGGACCGTCATTTATTTAACCAGATCTCTCTTGGTGGATATTTATGTTGCTTCTTATTGCTATTATAAGCAATCTTGCAGCAGACATTGTTACGGATCTCTTAGTGAAATTACTGGGTCCAAAAGTATAAGCATTAATCATTTTGATAGATGTAGCCTGATTAACTGTCAAAAAATGTATATATTTACTCCTCTACTAAGAGTAGGTGAGCATTCAGCTGTGTATCTTGGACTTGGTTGGCAAAGTTACTTTGCATATTAAAATATAATTTCAATTGGGTAGAATTCAGATTCAGTTCTTTTCCTGTTAAGTTTCACAGGGTAGATCTGGAACTGAGGTTTATTGGGTTTGAGAGATTTGGGATGTAGCCCTGACATGGGTAGATGGGCCATTTAGTTGTAGACACAGCTGATCAGTGCCTTTGTTTCCTTTTTTTTTTTTTTAATTTTCAGTTGGATAGAAGGAATAAGTTGTCATGTTCAGTAGCAGAATAGGGTAACTATAGTTAACAACAATATATTGTATATTTTAAAATACCCAGAAGAGAGGACTTGAAATGTTCCCAGCACATAGAAATGATAAATATTCAAGGCAATGGACACCCCAGATACCCTGACTGTGTTTCCATTATGTCTTGTGCATCTGATGGGGATGATGAGAGGATAAATGAGGTTATTTGGGTAAAGTGTTTTATAACCCTTTTACCAAAGAATTTATGTTTTGGCTTTCTTTTTTTTTTTTTTTTTTTTTTTTTGAGACGGAGTCTCACTCTGTCGCCCAGGCTGGAGTGCAGTGGCGCGGATCTCCACTCACTACAAGCTCTGCCTCCCAAGTTTATGCCATTCTCCTGCCTCAGCCTCCCATGTAGCTGGGACTACAGGCGCCTGCCACCACGCCCGGCTAATTTTTGTATTTTTTGTAGAGACGGGGTTTCACCATGTTAGCTAGGATGGTCTGGATCTCCTGACCTCGTGATCCGCCCGTCTCGGCCTCCAAAAGTGCTGGGATTACAGGCTTGAGCCACCGCGCCTGGCTGTTTTGGCTTTCTTTACAAGAAGAGTGTGATACAAGCTGATTGTTACTTATATTCTTAGGTGTATAGAAATGAAAGAAGTAGCTTTTCCTCCTTCGACTTCTTGTCAGAAGATGCCTCCACTTTGATAGTAGGACACTGGGATGGAAATATGTCACTGGTGGATAGACGGACACCTGGAACTTCTTATGAGAAACTTACCAGTTCTTCTATGGGAAAAATAAGAACTGTTCATGTCCACCCAGTGCATAGACAGTATTTTATCACTGCCGGATTGAGGTATGGTCTTTATAAGACTTTATGACTTAGACCTTTTAATGTCAAAATTACATGGGTTAGTTTGGTTGTCAAAGATACTGTAATAAAATATTACAAAAGGTATTACTTTTGTAATACCCAAAGGCCAAGTAATTTTCCTTTCTACACTGATTGAGACTTGAGTGATTTTTTTTTTAAAATAAATACTTTTAGATTTAATAAATAGTGAAAATGCTGAAAGAAATTTTTTTTCTTGGTGTTTTGCCATGTATTTGCCATGTATTTGCTTCTGATCATGTATTTGCTTCTGATCTTATGAGAAGAAAGTTTAAATTTTAAGGGAAAAAAGTTATATGTGACCTATAACTTGTTGGCCTGTGTTAGCTTTTTTCTTGGAAGGATTGAAAAACCAACTAGAAACTTGACAGCCGGGCGTGGTGGCTCATGCCTGTAATCCCAGCACTTTGGGAGGCTGAGGCAGGCAGATCACTTGAGGTCAGGAGTTTGAGACCAGCCTGGCCAATATGGTGAGACCCTGTCTCTACTAAAAATACAAAAAATTGCCAGGTGTGGTGGCATGCACATGTAATCCCAGCTACTTGGGAGGCTGAGGCAGGAGAATCACTTGAACACAGGAGGCAGAAGTTGCAGTGAGCCAAGATTGCACCACTGCCCTCCAGCCTGGATGACAGAGTGAGACTCCATCTCAAAAAAGACAAAACAAAACAAAAAACTTGTCTTTCTATATGCACTGGATCCATGTATCTGCTATAGTTTTGGAACGTGTCTAGTATTGTACTTGTTATCTACACCAGTTTTGGGAAAACTAATAGAGTATTAGAGGGTGCTGTCTTTTTTTTTTTTTTTTTTTTTTTTTGAGATGGAGTCTTGCTCTTTTGCCCAGGCTGGAGTGAAGTGGCGCAATCTCACCTGACTGCAACTGCCGCCTCCCATGTTCAAGCGATTCTTCTGCCTCACCTTCCCGAGTAGAGTTCTGTCTTTTTTTTTTTTTTTTTTTTTTTT